>NW_017309033.1:36327-42041 GCF_000935625.1 Nanorana parkeri
ATATATATATATATATATATCGGAGACCCTGAGAAAAAGTAGTGGCAGTTGCAATTTTTTTATGTCACATGATATTTGTGCAATTGTTTATCAAACCCAAATTTGTAGTCAAAAATGCATTTCTCATTAATTTTAGTGCACACAACCACAATAACAATATATCATAATATATGAGGTTGGGTCGAGTAAATAGATACCAAACAAATCAAGTCTTAAAAGTGCATGGAGCAGTGAAAAGGTAACAAACATTTGTAACCATAATTGTCCATAAATTATATTTTACAGATCATTAGTTAGACTTAACCATAAATAATGGCCTAAGAATTATTATTCTCATTTTGTTGTGTGTGCGATAGTCATTCTCGTGGGCGTTCCTAATGTATGTGTTTGAACACGTATCTATGTGTGTGGGAGTTTTTTTTTTATTTTGTATTTTTTGTATATGCTGTTTTACATTTTTTTTTTTATATTTTTCTTACGTAACTTCATTGCAGTCACGTAGAGGGCTATTAACCCAATATGTGATAGCACATTATAGGTGAAAGGTTCTCTTCAAAGAAACATTAGTGGTCTATTAGCCCAGGATACATGTGGAGAGCGATGCAACTTCTGGAGCCCATGGAAGTGATCCGGTGGCAATAGAACCACCTGAATAAACACAAAGCTGACATTCGACTTGTGTGGCCTGAACACACTGAAGGGAATTTATCAAAACTGGAGCAGAAATAATTTGGAGCAGTTGCCCATGGTAACCAATCAGCTTCTCTCTCCAGTTTGTACATTTAAGCTGTCTACTCCAGTTTTGATAAATTCCCCTCTGTGTGCTTAAAAATATGTGCTGCAACCAATGTAAGCCTTGGTTGGTGGCAGCGAAAGGGTTAAAATATTGCTCTATGTGTACATGTACTAAAGACTGCTACTGTAGAAGCAAATTCCACTTAATAAAAACTAAGGCATGTTTGTTTCACACTTTATTAGGCAAAGTTCATGAATTCAAAATGTTTCACCTATACTCTATTAACCCCTTCGTGACTGAGCTTGTTTTCAGTTTCTGTTCGTAAATGTCTGACACACTTTTTACATTTTTGCTGTGTGATTCTTCCACAGCAGTAATATACTTTCTTACTAAATGTATCCACACATATTATATATTGTTTTTTAGAGGACATATAGGGCTATATAATTATATAAAACATGTGTACCTAACGCCTCACTTAGTTCGAATAAAATATTTTACAAAGAAAACACTTTTTTTCACAAGTTTTGATTATTATAATTTTTTTGAAATTTTTTAAAATAATTATAGTATAAAAAATATATTTAGATATCATTTTTATTTTCTTAATTTTTTTACACTTCATTTTTTTCTTTTACTTGTTTTTTTCTGTCAGTTTATATCAAGCAGTCACTATGACTGCTTGATAAGTGGTAGGCTAATTAATTAGCTGGATTTGTGGGAGGAGCCCCACACATTTAAACTGCTAAGTCTCCCACTCTCACCTGTCGGCTCGTGGGCGTCATCCCACCCGCCTCACCCCCTTTTTCAGTTACCTTTTTAATCTTGAGTATGCCCCCTTATTTTGCATACTGACCATAGTGACCACGGCACACCTCAGGTCATTGTAGGCAGGTCCATCATCTCGATTCCTGGGTACGTATCAGTGGGGCTTTGACCACAAATTAACTTTTTAAATTTTTGATTATTATTAGGCTGCTCCAAATTTAGGAACAGCTAATAATAACCTTAGAGACTGATCCTGACAGCATGTCAGATTCAGATCTCACTAAAGGTGTCTGATCCTGCCCAGAAGATCAGAAGTGATACATTTCAGGCACAGAGATACATTGTAACATTGTGCCTGAAATGTATCACACAGCTTCATAGACATCGGGCCAGTCTATGGAGCTGTCAAAACGAATAGCAGAGAGGTGACTCAATCTGCTACCTATTAGTTGTCAAATACCGGATCGCTATTTAGTTACATAGTACATAGTATTTGAGGTTGAATAAAGACACATGTCCAATGATCCGCTATTTGTATGTAACGGCTTAATTCTTTCATTAATGAAAGAAATAAGCTTTTACAAAAGCTTAACTATTTCATTATTGAATGCCTCAATACTGAGGCATTATTAATGAATGGTAACCGCTGAGAATCAGCTGTTACCAGCTTTACAGAGGCGCAAATAACTCGTCACGTACAGTGTACGTGGCCAGTCATTTAATCAATTTGTGGCGGGACGCACAGTGTAGTCTCCCGTCACGAGGGGTTAATGAATAAATTAGTTTATGTACATGTTGTTAGTGTGTCTGATACACTGTGTGTATACATATCTTGCACAATAATATTTGCCGGACTCTTCAGTTTTCATTCCAGTGAGTTTAAAAAACACTTCCCCTTTATTTGTGTCTCTGGACAGAGTCAGTCGTCCCTGAACAGAAGTGGCATAAGCTGTGTTAGCATTATAACATATTCTTCCTAACCACTCCATCTGTTTCTTTTCTGACTGTCGGACCCATTCCACACAGTGCATATTATTGCTGTCAGTGAGGGAGGCTCCGGAAACTTTACAGGTCAGCTCCAGAGTCTCTGTTGGTTTCACAGTCGCAGGACCAGACTCCACCATTGTGATTTGTGATGTGACATCTGAAAAATACAGGAAATGTTTGTTATCTATTGGATATCACTAAATATTCTTACACATAGATGAACAGATCAGCTTACATTGTACACAGTGCACCAGACACAGTAAACCCAAAACATGAATCATGTCTACTCTGAGAAACCCAGCTCAGGATAATGTTATGTGATTCTGATCAATGGACTCTTCCTGGAGACGGATCTCTATTTACACATGAACTCATTTGAATATATTTACATACAGAAGGAATAATTATATGGAATAAACAGAAGGCATTCTTAGTTCCTCTCTATAATTTTGATGTACATACATATACTGGTTTATTATGTGAACTATTTTCTTCTGTATTTTAAAAGTTCTATTATTTTAACCCCTTCATGACTGAGGCCCTTTTTTCATTTTTTGCACCCATGTTATATTCCACATTTTAGGCCTGAAAATGACGTAAAACCCCCACACATTATATATTTTCTGAATGCCAAGACCCTATAGAATAAAATGGTGGTAGTTGAAAATTTTTATGTTGCGCAATATTAGCGCAACTCCTTATTAAACCCCAAAATTTAGTGACAAATTTAATTAAATGCCCCAAAACACAACAAATTACCCATTTTTTAATGAAATATAAAAGATGAGGTTACAACGAGTAAAACGATACCCAACATGCCCAGTTTACAGATTGCGTGCGACCGTGAAACAGCGAAAAACTGCAGTACCCCAAAAAGTCAATAAAAGACGCTTTAAAAGCCCCCACAGGTCATCAATTTAGTGCAGGCGACGCGTGTTTACGTGGCGACGCGCGTGCTCGCAGGGGCGGGGGACTTTTAAATGTAATGGCATTTTGATAGATGCTGGCAAAACATAAACAATTGGTCAGGGCTAGCGGTGATAGCTAGCTCCGCCCAACTGTGTACAGTTTCACATCATCTGACAAGTGAGCTCTGATTGGGAAAAGTCATAATTACTTTACCCAATCATGGCTCTTATAGAGTACTGAGCCCTTATTGGGCAAAGTCTTGCATCTGAACAATTAGGGCTTCACAAGGCACATTGCCTTGTGGGGCATTCAGCAGTCGAACAAACGGCCGATGTTCAAGTCGAACATCCAGCCCAATCCTAATGGTGACAGGTGAGAGGAGGCATGTTCGCTGTATCGCTCCTCAGCCTTTTGGCTAAGATCAAGTGTAGTATCTGTTCTAAAAGAACTGTCCTGTCGGGGGGGTGGTTACTTAGTACTCGCTGGAGTGAAGGTAGGAGTCGGGAGGTTCCTCTAGGGGAGCATACTGGCTCTGAAGCCTCCTGATGGGGATGGGTGCTTGGTCTGGCTGGAGGGTTTGGGGAGCGCAGAGGCCCCCGGTGCTGTGCCCCCTGGGGGTGGCATCCCAGTGGTGCCGGAAAATCACTAGGGTGTGGGACCCCACAAGTTATTCACCTGTACTAGGTCACGGCACCTAAAGCATTTTCTGCACCACGCCTCTTGGGAAGGCCTTCTGGCTAACCCAGGGCAATTTTTGTACCTTGGCCGGATGGCCTGCCAGGTCAGTGCACTGGCGACTTTTATGTATGCACTTTTTTATGCACAAATGCACTTTTGACTCCACAGATGACGGAGGGTGTGGGTACCATCAAGGCCCATCCTGATGTTAGGGGGGAGGTTCTGTGGCCTTCACACAGGCTTCTCTGCCTTTCCCCACTTGGGGGGTCTCCCCTCAGAGGAGCCCCTTACCTAGTACTTGAGGGTCCTGTTTCAGCGGGACCCTGAGGATCGGGGTCCGCTGGCATTCGGGTAGGTGGACCAGAGTCTTCCTTGCCCCTGTCAGGAGCCTTGCGCCCCAGGAGATTCAGGATTATCAAGGCCCCTCCTCTTCTGAGGAGGACCAAAGCACCCTCATGCACTTTTGTTTGTGTGTTGTGATTTCACGATTCACTTTTTTGTTCACAGAGGAAGTCGTTCACGAGGCACACACCGCGGACTTCAAAGAAAAAGAAATCTCTATTCCAGAGTGCAACAACAGCAAACTAAAACCAAAGCATGCCTCTTCTCAACACCTGAACACCTGGTTGAAGCGTATGCTGATCCAATGCTGACTAAAACTGATTGTACTATAAGTGGAACACCTTGCTCAAACCCCAGTGTATGGTGTCACCGGGGGGTTTGTTCGGGGTCACCGTGGATGTGCAGGGTCACCGGGGATGTGTGGAGAGCACATGTGCGGTGACACCAAACAATTTCCAGTGACCCCGCACATCCCCGGTGAAGCCGCACATCCCCGGTGAAGCCGCACATCCCCGGTGACGCTGTACATCCCCGGTGAAGTGCACAGTGGAGGGATCTATCGAAACTGGAGCAGGCAAAAACTGCATGGCAGCCAATCAGCTTCTCTCTCTCATTTTCAAATCTTAACGGAACGAACTAAAGCCGGTCCCGTGCCGCAGATGGGGCAGCGGATCCCGGGATTGAAGGTGAGGGATCTGGAGGGGGGAGCGGTGGTGGCAGCAGCAGTGGAGGGGGGCGAGGGGGGGCACGCAGCCAGCACATATAAATGGGCGGATGGCAACTGGTTAAGGTGGGACCCTAACGGACCCTCAAAGCAAACTTAGAGGTAAACGAATTGACTCTGCTCCCTTGTCATTCCCGTTAGCAGAGGCTTTTTCAACAGGCTCACGTGTGGAGGATGGTTCTCGGGTGGGGTTTGAACCGCAACAGAGCCAGAGGCTATAACCGGATTAGATGAAACATTTTCAGCTGTGGTTGTCTGCGGCAACCAGGCCTCTGCTTTTGCTGGCCCTTACGTCACGGAGGCCACTGAAAAACGCTAGCAATGTATTTAAACCAGTAACTAATTCCTGAAAATCCCTAGAAGAGCAAGAAGGGGCAGGGATGCAAAACCTGGCTGCTTAGGAGCGCCCCAGCAGCCTACGGAGCATCTTCTTCAGGGACATCTTATTCAGAGGCAGACACCTCCCCTTCAGATTTGCAGGGCTCCAGGACAGCACCCACCACGGAGGTCAAGACGGGCACACAAGGAGCGGTGTCACCGGTGATGTCAGTCTCCCATCTTTGTCCTGCG
>NW_017309033.1:42068-57055 GCF_000935625.1 Nanorana parkeri
CCATCTAACTGGCAGGGGCATCTCCAGGTGAGGTGGCTGGATGGTCCGGGTGAGATTGTGGGTGGGACTGAACCATTTTTTTAGTCTTTGCACATGTCTGGTAATATGTGTGCATGAGTGTGTGTGTGTTTGGGGGGGGGTTGTTTTTGTTACTTTTTTAATTTCTTTTTTATTATTATTTTTTTTTACTGTTGGGGGGCTTCAGGGAAATATCAGAGGTCTAAACAGACCCCAGACATTTCCCTTTTGAATATAGAAAAAGAGATTGAGGACACAGAGACCTCTGCCCATACAGGCGGGGGAGAGTAGTGTGCCGCTCCTCTTCTCCCTGCTGAGCCGCGGCTGTGTTGGCTGCGTAGCACCCCTGTTGCCAATGGCGCCCTGTGCTCGGCATGGCTGCGCTCCCTCTCAGGTGCGCCTCAGGCGAGTGCCTGACTCGTCCCATGGTAGCTATAGCCCTGGCAAAGAGGATGTGACAGGTCCTCTTTATGCAAACACCAGGGGTCTCAAAGAGCTCTGCTTCATCAGCTTCTCTCCAGCGTCTGAAGCTGGAGAGTGACACAAAAATGCTGAAGTGATGTCATATACATCACTTCCGCATTCTGACACTGGAGAGGGGATCGGAGCGAGATCGTGTTCCGATCTCCCTCTCATCCCCTGTCACAGAGGCACTGTGCTGGTCCCCGGCTCGCAACGGGCACAGCGGAGCCCGGGACCAGCGTGACAGCGGGAGGGGGGTCGCGGAGGATGACACCAATATTATCATTAAATCAGGCGATAAAGGTGGTGCTGTGGTTATTACACCAATATTATCATTAAACCAGCCGATAAGGGTGGTGCTGTGGTTATAATGAACTATGCAGACTAATGACGAGGTATTATATCATTACTATCAGATGACAACAGTTATGTAATGTTCACGCATGACAAACTGCGAAATGTGCAAGCAGGATTACTATCCATCATTATTATGGGTAAAACCAATGGGTGGCTTACTGATTCCACGGCCACTTTCTTGTACAATGAGCATGCACGCATCCCTGTTGTATATGGATTACCTAAAATACACAAAGGCGTTAATCCTCTAGTATTCCGTCCTATCGTGTCAGGCTCAGGCTCAATCACGCAACCTTTGGCTCAGTTTGTGGACTTTTATCTCCAGCCTCTCAAACTACCAGCATATATTAAAGACACTGGGGACTTTTTACAGAAACTACACCGTTTAGAACACGTCGACCATGATTGGAAACTTGTGACTATGGACATTTCATCGTTATATACATGCATACCCAACAAAGCTGGTCTCTCAGCTGTCGAACACTTCTTGACATGTGATGATACACATGATATTCCATCTTCCTTCATTCTTCATTGCCTTGAGTTTATACTGGAAAATAACATGTTTCTTTTTGAAAAACAGCTTTTTAAACAAATCCGTGGAACCGCTATGGGCAGTTCTGCTGCCCCTGCGTTTGCAATCTATTTGTGGGATTTCTTGAAAAACATCATGTATTTCAATCAGAGATGTTTAAAAAGCATGTTATAACCTGGTTAAGGTACATAGATGACATATTCCTCATCTAGTCTGGTGATACTCAACTATGTAACGAGTTTGTTTTATTTCTGAATGGTTTATTTCATGGAATAGTGTTCAACCCTGTGATATCTGACAAAGAGGTCCCATTTCTTGATGTTTTGATTCCATATTAGATAACAAATTTGTCACATCTATATATACGAAACCCACAGACAGAAACACACTATTACATTATACCAGTGCCCACCTACTACACTTACGCAACAACTTGCCCATATCGTAGTTCCTCAGGGTGATGCGTATCTGTTCAGACCCCACGATTCGGACACAACAGATCAATGATATGCACAAAAAATTCATGGACAGGGCCTACCCCACAATAGTGGTCGATACAGCATTGGCCAATGCTTACACCAGATATACCAGGGGGTCTAACACACTGGACAAAGAGGATAGAATCCCCTTTATACAGAACTTCTCATCTGCCTCAGACAAAGTGCGTAAAGCGACTAATAAGAATTTAAATATTCTCCAAGCAGATAGGAATCTGACTACAGTTGTTAAAAACAAACCCCTTAACGTCTATAAGCACAGTAATACGCTTAGGGACCTATTGGTACAGGCCGATCCCAGGCCCAAATACAGCAAAGAACAATTTGTGTTTTCCAATAAAACTGGATGCTTCCGATGCTATCATTGCAATGTTTGCAATGCTATAACCTGTGGCGATGCCTTTTCTCACCCTCATAATGGCAATAGGTATCCCATTCGTGGCTTCTTTACTTGTAACACAGAGTTTTGTGTTTATATCCTTAAATGTCCATGTTCCTTGGTCTATGTAGGCATGGCAACAGGCCCTTTTAAACGAAGATTCCAGAAACAAAGAAGTGATATCCACATTGCACTATTAAAAGTCCAGAAAGGGGAGGAACTGGATGCAAATAAGCCTGTAGCAGTACATTTCGCACATAAACAACACCAAACGCATGACCTGAGAGGCATGGTCATTGAACATGTCAGCAAACATCCTAGGGGTGGTGACAGAAATAAACAACTCCTTCGTCGTGAGGCCCACTGGATATACACTCTAGACACTATTCATCCTAGGGGACTTAACACTAACCTTGGATTATCATGTTTCTTGGACGAAAGATAAACCCATATATATATCAACATCTCTTAGATATTCATGTACCCACACTAGTTTTTTTCAGCGATTGCCACGCAGATGTCACCCCATACATGCGGATGCAACCGCTGTATGCAACCGCACACGATCGCACGTTCTGGGAATCCCCAGGTCTGCACCAACCCTAAAGGGTATATTCACTTTCCCAAGTAATTTGGGAAAATGGAATTACCCGCACAAATCTCCCTCCCACTATACTTACCTTTCGGCAAATGGTCCTTCCCGTCCACTAGTACGGGTGTACTATCTGTACCTGTTCCATGTATTCTGAATTTCGCTTGCAAATTGCAAGCACTCGTTGGTCAACGCAGTCACCTGACAGCACTGACCAATGAGAAGTGCTTCTTAGCACTACTAAATATGGTTTTGGTTAAAATTATTTTTTTTGTATCAGGACAAGTAGATTGTCATGAGGGACAAGTAGATTCGGCCCCCGCTTTAGTCCTTGGACAAGTAGTTTTTTCTAAAATTTCCACACCCCTGATATATATATCAACATCTCTTAGATATTCATATACCGGTTCTCATACGATTGGGTAACTTTTGACAATTTTTTTTTGTCTTTATATATATCTGTTTTTTAATTAGTTTCTCAGTGGGTCAGTATTAACACTATAACAGCTCTGGGACTTTGTATTCATTATCTGTTAGAATTTTCACTATTGGTGATAGTTGTTTCTCTTTTTTTTTATTATGTGCATGATGTATGTAAGCATATATGTGCAATTGTGCATATATGTATATGTATGTGTATGCATATGTACATGTACAGTATGTATATGTATAGCCCTATATATAAATACTATAACAATGTTTTCAAATATTTCAGATCTGAATCCCGTACTACTCTCTGGTATTCCCTCCTATATGAGCATTGGTTCTCTCTTACACATATTGGTGTTTGATTGGACCATTATTCAATTAATCGCGGACGTCACATTCAAATTCACTGAAGGGCGCCCCTATTATTTTCAGCAGTCATTTATAACAAGATCCACACTTTTTTACCTGATCTTTTTTGACTGTTATTATATCCGATGCTCATTATGGGATTGTACCTCTAGACTGATAACTAATGGCAATTTTTACATATACAGTATATACCGTTCCAACTGTTTAGATTTCATTATATTTAATTTCAACAAGTCCACTTATTCCATAATCTATGTGCATCTCTGTTTAATAGTCCTGCTTTCAACAATTCAGCAGGTCCACACACAACAGCCATTCTCATCACTGCCCCTTTTTGTGAAATAGAAATAGTTCCTGTGTGTTATCCACCTACAATACTGGCTAGGACCAGCAGGTGGCGCCCTTGTGTGTCAATACGTTACGTTTCACTGTACGTGGTGTACAGCGCAGATCCAGGACATGGAATTGTAGGCAACATTTTCTTAATAATATACCGTATTTTGCGGTCTATAAGACGCTCCGGACGATAGGATGCATGGCTTCTGTGACAGAAATTCTATGACAGAAATTCTGTCACAGAAGCTGCAGTTAGTGACTGCTGAGACAGGTGGCGCTGTCTCAGTAATCACACAGAGCAGACCAATGAACGGCGTTCTTCGTTTGCTCAATGGGCTCTATGGTGAGCTCCTATGGGGGATCGTGACGGGTCACAGTCCCGCAGAGGTACGGGGGACCCAGAAAACCTCGGCGGGGGGCGGACACTATCGCCGATGCCGCCGCCGCTCGATTTAATACAAGGGATCTACTTAGATCGCTTGTATTAAACGAACAGCGGCTCCCACTGTACATTCAGCTCTGCTTGTCAGGAGCAGGGCTGAATGTACAAAAAGAAACTACTCGCCCGGCGCCCGAAACTGCATGTCCCGGGTGTCGGGCGATAGGTATTCGCTCCATAAGACGCAGGCACATTTTCCCCCTCCTTTTGGGGGAAAAAAAGTGCGTCTTATGGAGCGAAAAATACGGTAAATTATAAATAAAAGACAAACACCAAAATTTGGCAAATTATGGCTGCGGCAAATTTTATTGGTATAACCTTAATATAAATAATAACTGTAAAACCATTAATTATGAAACTAAATTCATAAAAACATGAAAACCAACCACCTGCCCAGTCATAAAAACTCAGGCAGACTCAAAATGACTTAATGTCAATCAGTCCCCCTCACGATTTGAGGTGACAAACCACACAAAATTGCCGCAACGAGGCAGGGAGGGGGCTTGCTGTGCTGCGATCCGGACAACTGACACTGAGTCGGTTAAAATCACTCCTATTTATAGAGTGAGGAAGGTCCTTCCAGAAAGTTCCAGAAAGTTCTCGAAAAACCGTAGTTTTTTTCCCGCCTAAAATAACTGCCTGAGGTGATTTAAAGGGGCCTCAGTTCTGAAATAAAATAAAGAGAAACACCAGCACAAGCCACAAAAACATTGAGTTGCCACAATCCCATGTCATTGGGCCTCTTATTTGAGGTCCCCTTTCCCATTCTCTCTTCTCTCTCTCCTTCTAAATTACGCACAGCTGGCTCTCTGCCAGCGCCAGTGGGCGGGATCTTCCTCTGCACACAGGACCTGACAGCATCCTGTTGTCACGATCCAGCAAGGGTACCGGACTGGATCACAGCTGCGGAACTGTTTATGGGGATGGCCTATGGAATTGGATCAGTTTAGACGGTTCCCTAATACACCCAGTGCGATAGGGAACTGTTCCACATCATGTATCCCAGGCCGTTAATAAGTAGGGCTTTTTATTAGGGTGACTAAGGGATTTGCTTAGACTACCTGGGGGCGTGATGGATTTGTAGTTCCTTACTGGTGGGGTAGTAGCAGAACTCCACTATACCACAGCAGTATGGGAATTTGGGTAGGAAGTACACCACAAGCAGAATGCAATCAATAGGGCTTAACAGTACAAGCAGTTCTTTTTAGTAGTATTACATGTAAGAAGTATGAATTCCACAAGTAGATGCAAGCAGTATGGCTTAGTAGTATAAGCAGTATGAATTCCCACAAGCAGATGCAACCAGTATGGCTCAGTATGAATTTCCACAAGTAGATCCAATCAGTATGGCTCAGCAGTATAAGCAGTATGAATCCCCCAAGTAGATGCAAACAGTATGGCTTAGCAGTATAAGCAGTCCATGGGTTAACAGCACAGGCAGGTTATGGTATTGCAGCTTAAGCAGTTCATATGTTAACAGCACAGGCAGTTCATGGTTTAGCAGCTCAAGCAGTTCATATGCACCTATTGTGCCCTAATACTTGCGATTGAGCTGGGTTGTAGGGAGGAGACCCTTCCGTCCTGCTGGGTTCAGAGGCTGGGTAGGAGGAGGCTGAGTGGCTGGATGGAGGAGACTGAGGAGTTGTATTGAAGAGGAATGAGTGTCCCTTGGAACATCCACGGCCATCTAGCAACTCCAGGGTCTGCAGGGTTCAGTGGATTGTGCGGAGACAACGCTCGACGTTCCACATTGACAGAACGCCGAGTGTATGTCTCCGCAGCGTTTATATGGTGAAGCCGCGGTCAGGGGGCGTGACCCTGCGTGACGTCACGGCAGTGGCGACGCGGTGCTGAAGGGGGCGGATGCGCCGAGCACGACCCTGACACCTGTTACCATAGTAATGATCGGAACCGAATGGCTGCTGGAATATACAGCGGTCTCATGATGTTACAGGCTTCATTTTCTCCCACTAAGTAAGCTACTTACTCTTCGACTCATGGCTGATATGTGTTCATATGCAGCATTTCACTGATGGCACATAGTACTTTCCTACACTGATTATACTGTATATGACAGCTAACATGTGCAACACGTTTTTGGCGGGATTATGACATCATTGTGATGTCAGAGGGTGTGGTTATTGGTGTTTTATGCAACTGTCTGTCTATTTATACCTAGATGTGATCACTGTACAGTTGTCAATGCTAAAGCCTGATGAAGGGACCCCGTGCGGTCCCGAAAGCGCTTGTTTGGTCATATGACAAAAAACTTCAATAAATGAAGCTTTTGCTATCTTAAATAGACTGGTGTGCTGGTGACATTTCTACAATTTTTCTGACATTCGCGGCGCCATCCGCAGTCACTGCGAGCACCCCCCACTACAAGGGACATATCGGTAAGGAGTGCGACAAGGATAGTACTTATTCGCTGAAGAGGGGGGACACAGATCGGCACCCCATACAAGCGATCCGCCGGCTCTATAGCATGTTATGTATGTTAACAGGCATCGCTGCCTATTTTTACATTTTGGCTGTTTCCTACTCACGCACGAGTGGGCGTGGCTGAGCGGACATTCAAAAACACCTGCTGAGATCCAGGGAGCTCCAGGCCGTCCATTTTCTACAACGGCCAGCCGGGAGGCGGCTTAACAAAGTCCATGAATTCAAAATGTTTCACTTATACTCTATTAATGAATAAATCAGTTTATGTACATGTTGTTAGTGTGTCTGATACACTGTGTCTCTTGCACAATAATATGTGGCGGATTCTTCAGTTTTCATTCCAGTGAGTTTGAAATAGACTTCCCCTTTATTTGTGTCTCTGGACAGAGTCAGTCGTCCCTGAACAGAAGTGGCATAATCTATCTGTGCATTATAACATATTCTCCCCAACCAGTCCAGATGTTTCCCTACAGATTGTCGGGTCCAGTGTACACAGTGCATGTTAGTGCTGTCAGTGAGGGAGGCTCCGGACACTTTACAGGTCAGCTCCAGAGTCTGTGTTGGCTTCACAGTCCCAGGACCAGACTCCACCATTGTGATTTGTGATGTGACATCTGAAAAATACAGGAAATATTTGTTATCTATTGGATATCAGTAAATATTCTTACATATAGATTAACAGATCAGCTTACATTGCACACATTGCACCATGCACAGTAACCCCAGGAGATGAATCATGTCTGCACTGAGAAACTCAGCTCAGGATAATGTTATGTGATTCTGATCAATGGACTCTTCCTGGAGACAGATCTCTATTTACACATGAACTCATTTGAATATATTTACATACATGATGAATAATTATATGGAATATACCGAATGTTATCTCAGTTCCTATCTCTATAACTTTGCTGTGCATACATATACTGCTTTATCATGTGATCTATTTTTTTTCCTGTATTTTAAAAGTTCTGTTATTTTAAAAGAACTTAAAGTGACATTAAACCCTCAGATTTTTTAACATAAAACAATACTGTAATGTGTGCCTTACTGTAATCCATGGTTGTTTCCCTTCTCTTTTCAGCTCAGGGCCTCTTCCTGTAGTGCTGGCTCAGGTTACAGCCTATACACAGACACCGTGAGAGACAAGGCAGTCTGCTGAAAAGGGAAGTTCTCTCCAAGCATGAGAACAGATACAGATTTAAAAGGAAGAGCATCAAAGAGAAGGCAAACAACCATGGATTACAGTAAGGCACGCATTACAGTATTGTTTTATGTTTAAAAAATCTGAGGGTTTAATGTCACTTTAAAATCTTAAAAATGTATACTAACATATGAACTAGGATTTATTATTGAATTGCTTTTAATATATGATATAGACATAATCACACAACCATCATATTGCCTTTGGCCCGTTGTATTATTGCTGTACATAAATATAGTGCTTTATCGTGAGAACTGGTTTTATCTGTATTTTGAATGTTCTTTAACTTTAACAAAAATGTATACTGATGTTTTCATTTTAGACTTTTGAACTTTAAAATATATGACAGTATGTACGGTGACATACCGTACATATATACAAATATAGACAAGATCATACAACAATCATTTTACCTTCGGGCCAATGTGCATAATGCTCTTACTTTAAGGTCATTCACACATATGCAATGGCATTGTACTTGTGACACATATATAGAGAAAATGAACACACTGGGTGCTAGGAGCCAGTGGCGGAACTATCGCCATTGCGACCCATGCGTCCGCTTTGGGGCCCGGGGCATAGGGGGGCTCGGTCAGCACCAAGAATGAAGGGGTCTATGGCATAGCTAATGGTGCGTCTGCTCCGGGCACAGAGATGTGAAGGGGTAACGAGCGAGCCGGGCCGGCCAGGCAGCAAGCACAATTAGGCAGAGCAGCAGACAGCTTATGCAACCTCGATGGGGCCTCGGCTGTGAGGACCCAGAATGCAGCCGACTGTTTAGTCAAAGACCTGCCTCTGGCTGTGCTGTGTTTTCCCAGTTCCAGAGCGCACTCTCCACTGCACCAGTGTGTTTTTATTGCATTGTCCCTGTACTCCTCTAGGGATATGTGGGGGGTTTCTAGGGACAATGAGGGCATGTTGGGACTTGTAGTTCTCTTGGTGATATGGGGGAGTGTACAGGGACAGTGCTGGGACTTGTAGTTGTCTTAGTAATATTGGGGGGGAGTACAGGGGCAGTGCTGGGACTTATAGTTCCCTTAATAATATTTGGGGGGTGTACACTGGCAGTGCTGGGACTTGTAGTTCCCTTAGTGACCTCCAAAGATCTAGTAGCAGCTAAGCTCCTGTGGTAAAGAAACTGACCACTCCATACTCAACAGAACAAAGGATTGGGAGGGTGGTACTACTTTCCTCAACCAGCAAACTCTCTGATGCGGTCCTAACTCTAATATCTGTAAGCCTTAATCTTGGAGCCTATAAAGCAAAGGATAATTTGGTGCAGGTTCACCAGGAGGTAGCCCAATATAAATATGCAAACTACAAGTCCAAGCACTGTCACTGTACACCCCCAAATATCACTGCTGATCCTCCACATCTGCCCATACTGATCCTCCACATCTGCCCCAGCAGATCCTCCACATCTGCCCCTGTTGATCCTCCGCATCTGCCCTACTGATACTCCACATTTGCCCCTGCCGATCCTTGGCATCTGCCTTCTGCTGAGATCCTGCTCATCTGCCTCTGCTAAGAGACCCTTCACATCTGCCCCTGCTAAGAGACCCTCCACATCTGCCCCTGCTGAGAGACCTTCCGCATCTGCCCCTGCTGAGGGACCCTGCTCCCGAGGCATCAGGCCAGCACCCAGCGCAGAGCTGCAGCACAGAGTATGTAGCAAATGTATATACTATTCTGCATTGCTGTATAATGAATTGCTGGGATTTGTAGTCCTCTATAGCTGGTGGTATTATTCTGCATTGCTGTATAATGTATTGCTGAGACTTGTAGTCCTCTGTAGTTGGTGATTTTCTACATTGCTGGATAATGTATTGATGGGATTTGTAGTCCTCTATAGCCCGTGGTATTATTCAGCATTGCTGTATAATGTATTGCTGAGATTTGTAGTCCCTCTACAGCTTGGAGTCAGTGGCAGATCTACCAGGGCTGCAACTGGGTCCTGGCACTCCACCACTGACTCCTAAATGTATAGAGTGTACAAATCACAGTCTGGACAGGAGGCAGAGGGTCCTGGTGACCCCTACCATTTACATTAAAAGGTTCACCAAAATACTCAGCACCATGCCCATGATGCTTTTAATCCAGCCCTGCCTGCCAAGCAGCCGCAGTGTAGCAAAGCAGCGGCGGAGTGATCTCTTTGGCTCTGATGTCAGAGCCAGCAGGAGCAGAGCTAAAGAGAAGGAGACAGTTGGTTGGGGGGTAGGTTCCAGGGGCGTTGGTGGCGGTTTGGGGGGCCCATACAAAATGTTGCTATGGGGCCCTGTGATTTCTTGTTATGCCCCTGCTCAGAGCAAACACAATGGGAATGATTTATCATCTGTCCAGCCAAACACTTGAAGAAAGCTGTTAACATGTTATTTCTGCCACTAGATGAATCTGAGGAGCCTGAAAGTACTAAAGCCAGGGACAGCCATGTAACTAGAATCTTTAGAAGCTGTTTGGCAATTGTAGCCTATATATTTCTCTAATATTGAGTTCCTTTACAACAAGTATAATGACCGGGCAAGACATTTTTGGCCTTTTTTTAGAATCAAGTGATTCTTCATATAGCAATAAAGGAACACATAAATTGCAATGACTGCATTTTCGGAATACCCACTATTATGGGAGGATAAAGTCAGGTTTCTTGTATTCTTCTGGATATCTATTCTAAGCCACCACTGTTTTTGGATATCTATGGTAAAGCAGCTGTGTTTAAAAGACAATTAACCCAAAAATATTATTTTAGTTTTTGGTGCAGTCATTTTTCACTCCTCTCACTGGTGGGATTTTTTGTTTATTTTTTTTCATGGAATATGACCAGAGAGGAGTACAAACACCTAAAGTTGGTCAGTAACATTTAAGGCCCGTTCACACTATACAGTGTGTTCAGGGCAAGGTTCCGTGGCCTGAACATACTGGATCTCATAAACGAAGGCTCTCCACATACCGGGGTGGGAGGGGGGCGTGGCCGTGCCATTCATATCAATGGCACCGCAGACACACCTCCCACCTACAGTGGCATTGCCTGCACCAGAACAAGTGGTGAAGCAATGCACTTCCAGTGTGGTGTGATCGCATAGAATCATGCAAGCACTTTTTTTTTCTATCACACCACACTGGAACGTAGGGCATTGCTGTACTACGTGTTCTGGTGCAGGCGACCACACTGTGCGAGGGAGGCACGTCTGCGTTGCCATTGACATGAATGGCACCACCACACCCCCTCCTAGCCCAGAATGCGGGGAGCCTTTGTTTATGTGATATAGTGCGTACATGGCATAGAGCCGCGCCCTGAATGCACTGGATAATGGGAACGGGCCCTCAAACTACAACTGCTGCATCTAAATCTTACAAGCTCAAAAAGCCTGTGGCTAACTTGGCAGACATTTAGGGACAGGCAAATGTGCCTGGGTTCAATAAGCTGACAGTAAGGGGAATTGTGTTTGAAATTCGATGGACCTGAAATTAGAGGCAAATCCCATTGCAACCAACAGGGGAGGGGTGATTCCTGTTAGTATTCTGGCCATTTTTAGTGCTAATAGGTAAAGAACTGTAAAGAAGGCATGAGAAGCTGGGCAAGGAGGAAATGTACCAATGCAAATTTTTTTTATAGAAAATACTGTGGAGCAGGGAGAGGGTCTTTTAATTGGGCTTTGATGACAACAATTAAAATACACAAATCCATTAACTAACATGCTTAGGGGATGCCTTAAAGTTGTACGTGCTGTTACATTTTCATTGACAGTTGCAGTTACAGTGAGACAGCAGGTTGTGTAGTGCGTGAACACAGCAGGGAGGATCAGATTAATTTAGATTGGTGTGCAGAGGATTGGTGAATATGTTTCATGTTTACCAAGTCTTCTGCTTTCCTGAATTAATGATGGACTGCTCAATGTGACAGTAATGAGGTCTGGGCACCCCAAAACTACGTCAGGAAACCCCATTTCCGGACTCATTCTGTTGAAATTCCCCAGTTTGCTACATGATTAGCCCAGCCTACCAATCAAACTTTTTTTTCTTTTGTTTGCAGAGAGTCTGTACACTCAAAGGGGTTTAATTTAGACTCATATATTGCCATTAACAAGGTTGCAATAACGTAGAGTAGCAAAACACCGATAACCAGAGATAAACCTATTAATAGCCTTCATATAATCACAGAATGGGGTCTGGAAAGCCAGAATACTAATAACTCATCACCTGACTGGCATTAAAACCTAGCACGGGGGGTAGAGACCCACTTTTGTAAAGATAAACCTCCTGCCTGTACCAATCGGAAGTTCTCGCAATCCTATTTTGCCAACTCTACTAGGAAACCAAAAGGAGTTATGATTGCAATTAGCAGCTCGGTCATTTTTGTCCAACATAATATCCTGATAGATCCTGAGGGCAGATTCCTCGTATTGGGGGCGTCTATTAATGACTGCATCTTCACCATTGCTAACATATATGCTCCAAACACTCAGCAAAAAAAGTTTTTGAATTCAGTATTAAACAAAATCAATATGATGCGCAAAGGACATCTCGTCATTTGCGGAAATTTCAATGACATACTTGACTCAGCCCTTGACTCCTCCAATAGAAACAGGAAACACACTTGTTCCCTCACTTCCCTCCTTCATTCTCATGATTTATATGATGCCTGGAGATGCTTGCACGGGACCGAAAGAGACTATACCTTTTTCTCCCACACCCAACACTCTTATTCCAGGCTAGACATGTTCCTATTCAGCAACTCACCGCAAGCATCACGTCAAACGAGCCTCCCGATCCGCCTGATCGGACTACCGACATGCCCGGTAACATGTCTAACAAAAAATTGAAGAGCAAAGGGCCCAGGAAGCTCACTGGCTACTACCCGCGGCCCGCTCCGAGACTCAATCAAGATGGCGCAGACTGCGCACGAGCCGCTGTCTCTTTTACCTCACGATCTCTCCACATCACTGACTCTGAGATGGAGGAGAACTGCAGCCACAGCACTCACCAGCTAAAAGATCAGTCTAAGAGACCTGCCAGTTCACCTCTAAGCTCACCCCAAACGAAAGAACCAGTTAATAAAAAGAAAAAAAAGAAATCTATGGCCACAGTGCAACCCCTTTACATGATTTACCAGCCACTAACATCCCAGCGACTGAAGCATTTATTAAACATATGCTGCTGTCACTACGGTCAGAATTGCAGCAAGATCTTAAATCCTCTCTCACTGGGCTCCAATCACAACTAGCTGATCTGAATATCCGGACGGATCGAACTCAGACGCTCCTCACTGATTACGCGTCTGCTTACAACGATCTGGTAGACGCTACACCTTACAACACGTCTCAAAAGCGAACATTGGCCTTATTACATGGTCAGATCATGCTCCTGTTTCATTGTGCATATTTCCCGACACCTCCCTTTGTAACTCCACCAACTGGAGATTAAACCCCAGCTTACTCTCTAACCCCGAATTTGGGCTCTATGTACAGTCTGAATTTGAGGCCTTTTTTGAAATAAATACTGGTACAGCTAGCAACCATGCAGTGGTTTGGAATGCACACAAGTAGAGCTGCAGCTAACGATTATTTTCAAAATCGATTAGTTAGCCGATTATTAAGTTCGATTAATCGGTTAATCGGATAAAATAAAATACATTTTAAAAAATGGCTCCAGTGATGGGACTAACGACTGAAGCATTTATTAAACATATGCTGCTGTCACTACGGTCAGAATTGCAGCAAGATCTTAAATCCTCTCTCACTGGGCTCCAATCACAACTAGCTGATCTGAATATCCGGACGGATCGAACTCAGACGCTCCTCACTGATTACGCGTCTGCTTACAACGATCTGGTAGACGCTCATACTGATCAAACCCTCCTCATTCAGCAGCTACAAGTGAAAATCACAGATCTAGAAGATAGATGCAGACGTAATAATATCAAATTCAGAGGGATCCCTGAGTCGGTGGGCACAGCGGAGCTTACACCATATCTCCAACAATTACTAATTATGCTATTGCCTAACTGCTCAGGTCCTGAAATGCTTATTGATAGAGCACATAGATTACATAAGCCTAATCATTTACCAGCCTCGGTGCCTAGAGATGTGATTGCCAAAATCCATTTTTTCCACACTAAGGAAAAAATAATGCTTGACGCTAAACAATCTCCCACCCTTCCGGCACCATACTCACACATCTCGCTCTATGCTGACATCTCGGCCAACTCAGTCCAGAAACACAGAGAATTCGGCCAGATCACCAAAATTATTCGCGAGAATCAGATCCTCTACAAATAGGGCTTCCCAACTAAAACTTCTGGTCTCCCATCACAACAAGGTGATCCCGATCCTCACTCCTGCTGATGGTGCTCGAACCCTTCAATCCTGGGGTATCCCTGTCTCTGTACCCTCACCTGAGGCCGGACCTCTACCGACACGCAAAGTCCCCATGGACTGGGCCTCTCGCTGATGTTTGACGCCTCCTCAGTTCCTTCTGCAGTCATTAGCCCTGCATAGATGATGCTAGTGGATGTGGGCAGGCGGGGAGGAGGTGCGGAGTGAGGATCGTGGATGCGGGCGGGGGGGGTCTGGCAGCGCCAAGCGTGAGGTGGGGAGGAGGTGCGGTGCGCAGCGTGTGTGGAGCTGTGAACTGGGCCAACTAATTGGAAGCCGATTAATCGATGATTGAAAAAGTTGACACCCTTCAATCCTGGGGTATCCCTGTCTCTGTACCCTCACCTGAGGCCGGACCTCTACCGACACGCAAAGTCCCCATGGACTGGGCCTCTCGCTGATGTTTGACGCCTCCTCAGTTCCTTCTGCAGTCATTAGCCCTGCATAGATGATGCTTTTTACTGATCTTCATGATCCTGTGGTAGCTGCTCTTTGAGCTTGTTACTTACCCCCGGTTAAGAGTGTGCTATGCACACAGTAAGATGGTTATACTTTTTCGT
>NW_017309033.1:57453-59471 GCF_000935625.1 Nanorana parkeri
GGAGGAGGTGCGGTGCGCAGCGTGTGTGGAGCTGTGAACTGGGCCAACTAATTGGAAGCCGATTAATCGATGATTGAAAAAGTTGACAACTTTTTCAATAATCGATTATAATCGATTATGTCGATTAGTTGTTGCAGCCCTACACACAAGGCCTTTATTAGGGGCTTGCTGATTACTTTAGGGGCACGAGAGAAACAAAAATGGAATCGTGAACTGGAGTCTTTATTGGACCAGATACACAAGCTAGATTCTGTCAATAAAACAGCCCCTGATCCGTCCAACTCCACCGCCTTATGCTCCCTCAGACACAGACTTAGTCTACTTCTCACCTCGCAATATAACTTCATGATCAAACGGCTTAAACTGAAATATTATTCACAAGGCAATAAACCTGGAGCGTTCATTGCCCAACAGTTTAAACGCCGTAAAGATTGTACAAGAATCCCTTATATCTTAGACAAGACAGGACGACGTCTTTCCAACCCCCTGGACATAGCCAATCAATTTAGCATCCTACTATTCCTCTCTATACAACCTACATGACTCCAAACCTTCACATGCACCCTCTGTTGCTGACATCCAACACTTCATTGACTCCCTACAATTCCCCTCCATCCCAACCGACTTACTTACCACCTTACAAGCACCGTTCTCTGAATCAGAAGTCCTCAAAACTATATCAGGCCTGCCACTGCATAAAACCCCAGGTCCTGATGGTTACAGTGCAGAATACTACAAGACATTTTGCTCCACCCTAGCTCCCCACTTATGCACTGTTGCAAATGAAGCTGCAACCACTGGATCTTTCCTTAGGGAGTCACTGGAAGCCACCATCGTTACTATTCCCAAACCTAATAAGCCGACTGATGACACTGCTAGCTAACGTCCAATCTCCTTAATCAATACTGACATGAAAATCTATGCTAAACTCATAGCTAATCGCCTCCTGCATGTCCTCCCTGACCTGATTCACCCAGATCAGGTGGGATTTGTACTTGGCAGACAAGCCCCTGATGGCACTAGACGAATGCTTGACTTGTTACAATATGCAGAGTGCACTGGAAAGCCTTCTCTGCTCCTATCGCTGGATGCGGAAAAGGCTTTCGACAGGGTGCACTGGGGATACCTTAGGGCTGTCTTAGACAAATTCGGAATCACAGGCTTCCTGGGTTCGGCCATTAATGCTTTATATACACAACCCAGCGCTAGAGTACAAACATCGGGATTGCTATCCGCCCCCTTCGGCATCACTAATGGTACCCGTCAAGGTTGTCCTTTGTCCCCTTTGATCTTCGCCCTGGTCATGGAACCTTCAGCAACAGCTATTCAAACCAGTCCAGATATTGATGGGATCTCTGTTGGCAGACACACGCACAAGATTGGCTTATATGCCGACGATGTCATAATCCCCCTCACTAATCCCTTAAGATCCTTACCGGCAGTTCAGGATATCCTAACGCAATTCAGTAAGATCTCCCTCTACAAGGTCAATCATTCTAAATCTCATATGTTGGCGATCAATGTGCCACAGAGCATCAAAAATCTAATTGACTCCATTTCTCCATTTTCCTGGGCCCCCTCTGCTGCCCTTAAATACTTGGGCATTACCCTGGCATCCCCTAGCTCCAATATTTTTACCAAGTACTTACTCGATACAAGTACTTGTACAGATACTTTTCCAGCTCCACGACTAGACTAGAGAAAAATGCAAAATTTAGGAGGCAGCTGTCATTTTTAGGAAGCACACGGAGCTCCTGGGATTTGTACATCTCTGTTTTAATGTATGATTTTGTTTTTATAAATATAAATAAAAGGGATGCACCGATACCAGTTTTTCAAGTACAAGTACTGATACTTGGACAAGTACTCACAGATACAACTACTGATACATTTTTGTTTATTGTCATGTGACAGTTTTTCTAAAACAATACAGACTAATGATTTCAGGACAGGGGTGGAGCACCAGAGCCTAGTTCCAGCTGCATCCACTGCAACCCTGGTAGTTCTCGTGAAAATCG
>NW_017309033.1:63775-81062 GCF_000935625.1 Nanorana parkeri
CTGTGGTAGCTGCTCTTTGAGCTTGTTACTTACCCCCGGTTAAGAGTGTGCTATGCACACAGTAAGATGGTTATACTTTTTCGTTTATTGTTTGTTATGTTATTTTATGCTCACCTTTTTGTCTCATTATAGGCACCGTTTTTTACTAGTTATAATACTATATTACTGTAGTGTGCAGTACTCTCATCGACAGCTGATGTTCTAGCTGCATGTGTTCTCCAGTTCCAAAGAATCCCTTATATCTTAGACAAGACAGGACGACGTCTTTCCAACCCCCTGGACATAGCCAATCAATTTAGCATCCTACTATTCCTCTCTATACAACCTACATGACTCCAAACCTTCACATGCACCCTCTGTTGCTGACATCCAACACTTCATTGACTCCCTACAATTCCCCTCCATCCCAACCGACTTACTTACCACCTTACAAGCACCGTTCTCTGAATCAGAAGTCCTCAAAACTATCTCAGGCCTGCCACTGTATAAAACCCCAGGTCCTGATGGTTACAGTGCAGAATACTACAAGACATTTTGCTCCACCCTAGCTCCCCACTTATGCACTGTTGCAAATGAAGCTGCAACCACTGGATCTTTCCTTAGGGAGTCACTGGAAGCCACCATCGTTACTATTCCCAAACCTAATAAGCCGACTGATGACACTGCTAGCTAACGTCCAATCTCCTTAATCAATACTGACATGAAAATCTATGCTAAACTCATAGCTAATCGCCTCCTGCATGTCCTCCCTGACCTGATTCACCCAGATCAGGTGGGATTTGTACTTGGCAGACAAGCCCCTGATGGCACTAGACAAATGCTTGACTTGTTACAATATGCAGAGTGCACTGGAAAGCCTTCTCTGCTCCTATCGCTGGATGCGGAAAAGGCTTTCGACAGGGTGCACTGGGGATACCTTAGGGCTGTCTTAGACAAATTCGGAATCACAGGCTTCCTGGGTTCGGCCATTAATGCTTTATATACACAACCCAGCGCTAGAGTACAAACATCGGGATTGCTATCCGCCCCCTTCGGCATCACTAATGGTACCCGTCAAGGTTGTCCTTTGTCCCCTTTGTCCCCTTTGATCTTCGCCCTGGTCATGGAACCTTCAGCAACAGCTATTCAAACCAGTCCAGATATTGATGGGATCTCTGTTGGCAGACACACGCACAAGATTGGCTTATATGCCGACGATGTCATAATCCCCCTCACTAATCCCTTAAGATCCTTACCGGCAGTTCAGGATATCCTAACGCAATTCAGTAAGATCTCCCTCTACAAGGTCAATCATTCCAAATCTCATATGTTGGCGATCAATGTGCCACAGAGCATCAAAAATCTAATTGACTCCATTTCTCCATTTTCCTGGGCCCCCTCTGCTGCCCTTAAATACTTGGGCATTACCCTGGCATCCCCTAGCTCCAATATTTTTACCAAGTACTTACTCGATACAAGTACTTGTACAGATACTTTTCCAGCTCCACGACTAGACTAGAGAAAAATGCAAAATTTAGGAGGCAGCTGTCATTTTTAGGAAGCACACGGAGCTCCTGGGATTTGTACATCTCTGTTTTAATGTATGATTTTGTTTTTATAAATATAAATAAAAGGGATGCACCGATACCAGTTTTTCAAGTACAAGTACTGATACTTGGACAAGTACTCACAGATACAACTACTGATACATTTTTGTTTATTGTCATGTGACAGTTTTTCTAAAACAATACAGACTAATGATTTCAGGACAGGGGTGGAGCACCAGAGCCTAGTTCCAGCTGCATCCACTGCAACCCTGGTAGTTCTCGTGAAAATCGGCACTGGTATCTGAACTGGAATCTGAACATCCCTACTTTAAGTATATGATATAGACAGGATAATACAACAATCACTTTTCTGGTTAATGCATATAGTTTTATGGTAACATTGTACCCAATGCACATGCATAGAGAAAATCATTTACCAGAGCAACACCTTGGGGTCTATTTATAAGCTATTCACAAGGCTGTTCACCCTGCAGATATTAGTGAATGTTTGCTCTGTGGGGTATTTGCCAAAACGATCATTCTTAAGTTGTTTCTTTACAGGGGAATGCATTTTCAAATGTTTTTTTCATATATTGCATTATAGCCACTTGATGGAACGGAGAAACATGAAAATAAATATTTATTTCCTATGCTCATTTAGCACCCTTTAGTGGCCATAATGCAACATTACATG
This sequence comes from Nanorana parkeri, assembly GCF_000935625.1. Classification (NCBI taxonomy): domain Eukaryota; kingdom Metazoa; phylum Chordata; class Amphibia; order Anura; family Dicroglossidae; genus Nanorana; species Nanorana parkeri. Next base: position 65,996 of record NW_017309033.1, read on the forward strand.
AAAACTTTTGAAAATTAATTTCTCTTGCAAAAAAGAACATTTGTTTTGGCAAATATTAGCACAGAGCGTACATTCACAGATATTAGCAGGACTGCTGTGATTTTATTATTATAATTTTTTTTTAAAGACCTCTATGCGAAAATAAATGGACAGTGTACAACAAGTGCTGCCATTGTGCCCCCCCCCCCACCACCCCAAAAATAAATAAATAATGATATGACTTTCAAAGTACTGAAGCCAGGGACAGCCATGTAACTAGAATTTAAAGAGGCTGTCCAGCAATAGCAGCGTATATATTACTCTAGTATTGGGTTCCTTTACAGTAAGTATAATGACCAGGCAGGAAGGTTTTGGCTTTTTTTAGAGTCAAGTAGTTCTGTATGTACCAATAACGATACACATAAATTGCCATGACTGCGGAATACCCACTATTATGAGGGGAAGAAGTGAGGTTTCTTGTATTCTTCTGGATAGTTATTCTAAACCACAACTAGCTTTGAATATCTGCAGTAAGGCAGCTGTATTTGAAAGACAATTAACCCAAAACATATTATTTTAGTTTTGGAAGCAGTCATTTTCCACCCCTCTCACTGGTCAGTTTTTTTAAATTTGTTTTATTTGTGGAAGATGCTCAAGGATGAGTAAAAACACCTGAAATTGTGCAGTAATATCCAAACTACAACTACTGCAGCCAGATATTACCATAAGAGCATAAGAGTTTAAAGAAGCCTATGGCTAACTAGGCAGACATTTAGGGAACGTTGTGGTAGATCGCATTGAAGTCTATGGGGAGGTCCTTTTATTCAATTCTGGCAATTTTTAGTGTTAATAAGCAAACTACTATAAAGCTGAGAGCCAGAATCATACACGGAAATTAGGAATAACGGTAGCATACTTGGTTGATCAGAACAAACACAAGGGCGGAGACTGAATGCACAAGCTAAAGGTTAAATAGTGACCTGGTGACTACATCATCACTTTAAGACAGAAATTACCCAGAAGTCTAAGCAGTGCAGCAGAGTGATGATGTGTGCGGGTTTGGACATTAGAGGGCGCCAAAGAACAACCACAAATGTCACAAATGCTTAGCCATGCTTCAAGCAACTGGACAAGGCAGGGTAAGAAACCCTGACACATGGTTGTGATTGCTCCCTTATTGCCAGGGACAATCCCTGTTTTGAGGCATGTATACCCGGCATACAAACGTCTCTGGCATATCTCCAGTTGCAGTGATAAGTGCAAGCTTGAAGAAGTTATAGAGCAGAGGTAGGCAATCTCTGGCCCTCCAGCTGTGGTGTAACTACAAGTCCAATGAGGTACTGCAAAACTCTGACAGCTACAGGCATATGTGATGGAGCGGACAGTCCAATTCCATGTACTGCAACCCACATGTGACTATACGTGGTTCCGATCCTACCGTGTCATCACAAAGACATGACAATGCCACTCTCAGCATCACCCTGCACAAACATTTTCAAGCTCATGGGACAAACTTTAAGGCCAACAGACTGAGAGCACTCGTCACTGGAGTTTGGTCAACTCCACAGTTAACCCTTTACAAAAACTAATGGCTGCCACCACATGCTATGTTGGAAACTTGCACTGTTCCAGCAAATGCTGTGAAAAGTTTTAGGCTCACTTGGTAGCCGTGTTTGTGGGAGGAGCCCCACACATTTAACCCCCCCATTTCCCCTACTCACCTGTCGGTATGTCCGTCACACTAATTTGCTGTTCATGAGATTAAGGGTGAGTCCACTTATCTTGCTGTGTCAGTGACAATCAAACTTAAGCTGTGATTGGGATTCCCGCTTTCCCTTCAGACAGTTTTAATAATATGGTAGTGCTCTTCACAGAGACAAGGATACTTTAATTTTGAGTGAATATTTCTTTGTTATTATACACCCTAGACGAAGATGAGCACTTAACCCTTACAGTGCGGGAGTAGCCCCACTGCAAGGGTTAGAATTTCTTCTGCCAGAGTTCTTCTTTAAATAACACTTTTCACAGTCCCCTGCTACTCACCATCAGTGCTCTCTCATAAGCCCAGCTAAGTTCCCCTATTTCCCATCAACTTACAAAGCACACACTCCTGCTGTAGACCTTATTTCAATTTGTGTGGATGGATTCCAAGTTAAATAACTCACTGGAATCTTAAATCTCTTAGGGGATTAAACAGCAATATCTCTCAATGATTTTCTATGTCTGCCTGTCCTAACGTGGTGTTTCATTCATCTAGCTGCAGCAGAAGTTTCATTCTTATTCCTCGATTCTCTGTTAAGCAAAGTAGATTAAGAAATGACAATGTTTACTGAACTGAACACACAAGCTTCACACTCCCTCTCTCTCACGTTCAGCTAGAACTAGAATTACCTTTGCCATAAGGCCATGTATTAGTATGCATAGGAAACATGTAAAAGCAGCTACAGACATAAAGGCCAATGAAAGAACAAAAAAAAAGGACCCAGAAACTAATTGATGGTATACGAACTCCCTTCCGGACAACTGTCTACAATTTGTAAAATGGATTATTTGCATAATAAATGAAGATTAATCCATAAAGAGGGGATATTCTGTCTAAAAGCTAAACTGGGTGACAGGTAAACATAATTGTTAAAGTGAACCCAAAATCAAAACCAAAAATTTAGTATATTGCAGCTAAGCAATCATGTGGCAACATTAGTTCTCTAATTGTATGCCCCCTACCTGCTCTATGATGGCCTCTTGTATGGTCTTTCAGTGCTTGTGAGTAGCTGTGACTAGCTGTGTCTTCCATGTGGGTGCTGGAGTGTTGCTCCATCTACTGCTCATGAAGAGAAGAGCCTTCGTAATATCTTTACAGGCTACTTTTAACACTGCCACCAGAAACATGATGTAGATGTTTGTTTGTCAGGCATATACACCCTCACAACAGGGTCTGTCCCTGGCAAACAGGAATAAATGGCAATCTCAACCTACGCATTGTGGTAATGCCCAATCCACAGTGCTGTGTGTGTGTGCAATTTGGTGGTGAGCATTGTAATAAAATAATGAAGGCGTGCATTTTATTGCAACATAGCATGTTACAATGCACTGCTGCAAAAAGAGTTGACAGAATATATTTTAGAAATGTTAAAAAGAAATTCAAGCACCGCAATGCGAGTACAAAACACACACCAGTGCACACATTATATGTAACATAACTCACCCCCACTAGTTTCAACAGGATAACTCAAGCATTTATTTAAGAAAGCAGAAGGACCTGTAAACACAACACGTTTTTACTGATCCTTCGCTTGCAAACCTGAATGGATCCAATCTTCCCCTTCCCCATCTGTGCCTACACTCTACAACACATTGAAGGGAATTTATCAAAACTGGAACAGACAAAATCGGGAGCAACTATGCAAGGCAACCAATCAGCTTCTCTCTTTCATTTTCATATCCTAACTGATCAAACTGAAGAGAGAAGCTGATTGGTTGCCGGCACAGATGCTCCAGATTGTGTCTGCTCCCGTTTTAAAAAATTCCCCACACACCTCCCACCAGTCAGTGTAGGCCCCTGCACCAGCCCAGCATGTGGCCCAACATGTAGATCATTGCTCGCAATTGGCGAACACTCATTCACACTCGTTCCTGGCTCCGGCTGTTTCTGTTCATTCTGCTCTCAGTGTTCGCTGACCTGATTTGGCTGTCTACCCACTTTGGCATCTGACTTATGGCTTGCCATTGGCTTTCTTTTTTTTTTTGCCATTTATCTTTATTGTCATTTTAAATAAAATCCTTTTATTTATAAACCTGCATTTAAGTTTCTGTCTGGTTTCTTAGTACCCTGGCAGCTTCTCTTTGGTCAGCATGGTCAGGTGACCATGCTGAACAGTGAGTGCTTTCCATTTGTGAGTGTTAGTCTATATGCTGAGTACCGGGGTGCATTGTGGTGTATGGTGTACAGTGTAAGGGGTATTAATTGTGAGGGCATTTATAATGATTATTGTGTGTTGATAGGGCCTTTTCTTTTTAAGTTTGAGGTGCTCAAAGCACAGCATTCACTTGTTACTAACTGTCACGTACCTGATGGAGCTTGAGATGACGAGGACGGCCTCTCTTGCAACTCTGGTCCCAGAAAGCCTGATAGTGAATACCGGTACTCTGGGGCACGAGTGCCGGATGAAGACTTGGGTATGAGATTTAAGTCCGTTAGCTGCTTTGCTGTGCAATGCAGTACAAACGAACAGCAAGGAGGCAGACAGAAGATACTCGAAGTCAGGCAGAGCGGGTTGGCAACGTGCAGGCAGGAAGGTAGTGCAGCAAAAGACAAACTCGTAGTCAGGTCACAGGCCGGGTTCAGTAACGTGCAGGCAATGCAGGAACAGGCAGGAAGCATGAGAATCGTCAGGCAAGCCAGGGTCAGGATACAGGATGATCAGCAGAGTCAGGAGCAAGCCGGGGTCAGCAACAAGAAACAACACGACAGGAAACAGGCACAGGATACAAGGGACAAAGCTGAAGAGTACTCAGCACTGGAGACATGGAGGGGCTGAGCTTAAATAGCCCGTTTGGCGCCACAATACGTTGTAGATGTGCGCAAACGCACACACCGTGAAGCATGCACACGCGCGCACTGACGTCTACGTGACACTGTGGGTCACGCCGTGCACATGCGCAGGCGCAGTCCACTTCGTACGGGCTTCCTGACACTAACCGTCTATCTTTGGAGCTACCTTTTGTTCAGAGCACATTGCTGCACCATTTGAAAGAAAAAAAAACTACATTCAAGGACAGTGTGCACCTAAAATATCTCACATTATATTACTCACATTTAATGCACCACCTATCACTGTGTAGAAAAAAAAGTTAGGCATACACCAGTCAGGCCTCTTATTCCTGATTACAACTGTCCTGCTGCTGACCAATTTTAAACTGCTGTATCCTCTGCAGTATTTTAATCCTTGTAGTAAACCCCAGCGTATGCTCTTGGTCTCTAGTAAATTTGGGACTCGCCTTGCAACATTTTTGGTCTTTAATGTAAAACCCTTCTCTATTTTGTTTTTCGATAGTACATTTCTGATCATTCTCCCTCATTAAAATTCCTACTGTTGGGCAATTTTACACTTCTGGATCATCTCTGTTCTCTCAATACTTAATGATATTTTAATAGAAATTGGTCAGCAGCAGGATAGATTTGTATCAGAAAGAACAGGGAAAGCCTCAGCAATCTACTGGCCAAGTTCTATTTGCTGGTCAAATCGCATCTATTACTGTTTGTTTACAAAGCATGTTTCACTGCTAAAACAACGGCTCAGCGCTCGACTGAGCCGCTCGGCCGTGATCGGGAGCTGTACGGGCTATTGTGAATAGCCGTACAGCACCCCCTCGGTTCTCCTGACTTAATGATATTTTAATAGAAATTGGTCAGCAGCAGGATAGGTTTGTATCAGAAAGAACAGGGAAAGCCTCAGCAATCTACTGGCCAAGTTCTATTTGCTGGTCAAATCGCATCTATTACTGTTTGTTTACAAAGCATGTTTCACTGCTAAAACTACCTGAAAAAAAAGCCATTTTGTAAACTTAAATGAATACGTTTTGGTTGAGCTGCTTTATTTAAGCCACGCTAATTATGTATATGTACATGTACATTCCTACCAGACCTTAAGGGAGGGGAAACTGAACACTAAAAAAAAAAAAAAGTATTTTTGCTGCAGCAGGTTTTATATATTGTACAGATTTGCCACTTTACCGGCAGGTTATGGGGTCCCCCAAGGCATTACACAATATTTAACCACTTAAAGACCAGGGTCTTACACCCCCTTCCCGGGCCAGGCCATTTTTTCAGTGTTGAGCGCTGCGGTACTTTGACTGACATTTATTCCGTCATGCAACGCTGTACTGAAGCAAATTTTATAAACTTTTTTGGGGACAGATAGAGCTTTCTTTTGGTGGTATTCATTCACCACTGGGGTTTTTTATTTTTTACTATATAACAAAAAAAGCACCCTAAATTGTGAAAAAAACCTCTTTCCCTATGAAATTTTATAAAACATTTATTATCATCCTAATCTTTGGTAAAATATAAAGGACAGGATCTTGTCGGGTAAATAGAATTCCGTCATGCAACGCTGTACTGAAGCAAATTTTATAAACTTTTTTGGGGACAGATAGAGCTTTCTTTTGGTGGTATTTATTCACCACTGGGGTTTTTTATTTTTTACTATATAACAAAAAAAGCACCCTAAATTGTGAAAAAAACCTCTTTCCCTATGAAATTTTATAAAACATTTATTATCATCCTAATCTTTGGTAAAATATAAAGGACAGGATCTTGTCGGGTAAATAGACACCAAACATGTCAAGCCTTAAAATTGCGTGCGCCCGTGAAATCGCAGTAAACGACCACATCTACAATTGGCCATAGGCAACGCTTTAACAGCGTTTACCACTCATCAGTTTAGTGTTATCAGTAACTCATGGCCCTAAAATTATTGCTCTCACTCCGAAATTCACAGCGATATGTAACATGTGCAACACAATAGGTGGAATCATGCATGTTTGCGTGTGTATGTGGGAGGGGGGACAAACATTTTTTGGGTTATTTAACTTTTTTTATTTGTGACTTTCTTTTTAAGCTTCTTTATTTTGTATGCTTTAATATTTCCAAAGTTTTTTTTTTTTTTTTACACTTAACTTTATTGCTATCACGTAGGGGGCTAAGAAATCCCCTATGTCAGCGATTCTCAACCTGTGGGTCACGACCCCATCGGGGGTCGAATGACGATTTGCCATGGGTCTCCCAGAAGTCTCCCGCTATTAGATAGTGGCTCCAAGCCACCCGTGAGATAACCACTTTCTCCCGGAAAGGTTTACTCTGCTCGATCTGACATCAGGGGCCGCCGGCCACCATAAGTCAGGAAAAAAAACAGCATAGGAATGCATAGCTAGATTCCTATTGGCTATTTCACTTTGCAATATCCAATAGCAAACTAGCTATTGCACCCGCCCTCTGCTGCTGCCAATCAGCAGAGGGGGACCTGAAATTCTCCATCAGGTCCTCTTCTAGTGATTGACTGCAGCAGACGGCAGCGGGTGCAATAGCTAGTTTGCTATTGGATATTGCAAAGTGAAATAGCCAATAGGAATCTAGCTATGCATTCCTATGCTGTTTTTTTTTTGTTGTTGTTTTTTTATTCTGACTTAGTACGGCGGGCTTTGATCAGCTGCCTGAGACCTCAGCATCTCCAGCTCCAGTAATAAGGGGGTCAAGTGCACATCGCCACTTCCTTACATTGTTTTACCTGACTAACTGATGACATTGATTCCCCTTAAAGGACTAGTAAACCTTAATCAAAACCTGGCTTCACATAAAACAACAGCTAATAATAACATTCCCAAGCCTGTCTGTGAATAATACAGTTCGTGTACAGAAAATTATATTGCTGACATTTATTTGTACATCATGTGAGGCTGAAGGAGTGAGGCTGAAGGAGGCTTAAAGGAGAACTATGGGGTCCAGGCTTTTCTTTACTTTTAGATTCCATGGGCTATAGGATTACATTTTGCAATTTACTCCTATTGCCCAAAATGCACCCTAAACAGACATTCGTTACTTCAAGATGGTGGGCGGGGCTAAGCTCAGCAGTGGGGAGAAATCCAGACAATAATGTCGGGATCCTCCCAACTGATCATTCGTCACTGTGACTGATGGCGCTCCTTGAGAACTGCTGCGCATCCACAAATACATGTACATGCTCAGCAGCTCTCTCCCTACCTCCACGTCCCCGTTGTCTGTGCCAGCAAATGGCAGCGCGTGGATGGAAGGCTGTTTCTCCTCACTGGCTCCGCCCCTCCTTCCTCTCTCCCCCGGTCTTGAACATGTGCAGCAGTTGTATGGAAACCTGTTCCCCGTAAATCTTAGTTCCCCCTGCCGTTCAGCTATTACCATATCCCCGCCCCTTCCTTACAGTTTATTAGTATTTACATAGCCCCGCCCCCTCTCTGCAAGCTCCGGTGTTCTATGAGAAAGAGACAAACGTCTCTTCTCACATTGTGTGCTCTGATCGGTCAGCTTCCACCTCCCCACACACTGTACAGGAAATCTCTGACTTCACTCTTCAAAAGCTCACAATGTGAGAGGAGACTGCCGGTCCTGATTGTTATTTTGAAGCCAGTTGTATTTTGAACAAATAATACATCAGTTTATTAACAGTGGTAACAAAAAAACAGTCTCCATATAGAATCAGGAATATGAAAGCATTGGTGGCATGAAACAACTGTTTTTGTGCACATATTTTGGACTGTATTAAACTTTGGAAAAAAAAACCTAAGGATTTGTATGTACACATTGCTTAAGCGTATGCATTTGATGCACATGTTTACTCTATATACTACTAAATCATGCTAACGTGGCATGATCGTGTTTTAGAAGGTGAAAATCATGTAAATGGGAGCGCATGCATGCGCAGTTGGCTTCTGTATTCCTATTGATGTAGGTTTCTCATATGTGATTGAATGCTAAACAGTCTTTGTAAATTTCTTGCACCGCTATTTGCAATACGACACCAGATACGTAAATACGGAGCTATATGACTTCTAGGCATGATGTTGTTTCAGAATGCTTGTGTTCGCTTCGTAAATACGATTGTGTGTGTTTTCGCAAGTGTATTTGCACACGCACAAAAATATGTGTGCGTGTTTGCGTTAGATAATCAGGCCCATTGTGTGTCTCTTGCACAATATTATGTGCCCGATTCTTTATGTTTAATTCCAGTGCATTTTAAAAACACTTCTTATTTATTTATGTCTCTGGACAGGGTTAGTTGTCCCTGAACAGAGCTAGCATAAGCTGTACCAGCAATATACCATATTCTCCCCAACCACTCCATCTGTTTCCTTTCGGATTGTCGGATCCAGTACACACCGTGCATGTTAGGGCTGTCAGTGAGGGAGGTTTGAGTCACTTTACAGGTCACTTCCATGACTGAGGTAGCATAGATGTCCCCATTCTTTCCCAAAACCTGCGGCAGTACTACAACATGTAAGGCCCCCAGCCGCAACACACCGCCTTGGAGGACAACCACCAACTGACTGCATACACTCCAAATATCCAATAGTGTTCACCATCTTACACCATGAATGGAGGACCCATACCAAGACAGGTCCACAAACCTTAACCACCAGCACCTATTATTTGATGGCCTACAAAGACCCCAACCGCATAACTACCCAGAGCCTAACCACAAAAAATGGACAGGCGGGCAGGAGGGAAGTTCACTCTTCGTCAGGCAATCTCCAACTGCTGGAGAGAAGACCCTCCTACTCAGACCACCGTTTAAGCTCCACCTAACCTTTTGACCTGTCCAATCAGGTAAGTGACCTTGTCCCAAGACCGAACCCTCGTTAACCCTTTTTTAGCTTGTCTCCCCTATACACCTAGTCATGTATGCCCTCCGCTTATTTTAAAAAAATTTTTTTTCGCTTCGGGCCTTCCAGAGTCTCTGTTGGTTTTACAGTCCCAGAACCAGACTCCACCATTGTGATTTGTGATGTGACATCTGAAAAATACAGGAAATGTTTGTTATCTATTGGATATTAGTAAATATTTTTACATATAGATGAACATATCAGCTTACATGGTACACAGTGCACCAGACACAGTAACCCCAGGAGATGAATCATGTCTGCACTGAGCAGTTAGAGGGAAACTCTTCAGTTTGTACATTTATGTTTTGAAAATGTAAAATAAAAACTGATTAGTTACCATGGGCAACTGCTCCAAAATCTGTCTGCTCCAGTTGTGAGAAATTCCCCTCAGTGTGTAAGCCTTATGTTCGTGGCAGTGAAAGGGTTAAAATGTTGCTCTGTGTATACATGCACTATAGACTGCTACTGCAGATGCAAATTACACTTCCTAAAGCCTATGACATGTTTGTTTAATTCCGTAATAATACAATTTTGATCAATTCAAAATGTTTCACCTATACTCATATCAATGTATAAATCAGTTTATGTACATACTGTTAGTGTGTCTGATACACTGTGTCTCTTGCACAATAATATGTGCCGGATTCTTCAGTTTTCATTCCAGTGAGTTTGAAATACACTTCCCCTTTATTTGTGTCTCTGGACAGAGTCAGTCGTCCCTTAACAAAAGTGGCATACTCTGTACTAGCACTATACCATATGGCCCCCAACCACTCTATCTGTTTCCTTTCAGATTGTCGGATCCAGTGCACACAGTGCATGTTAGTGCTGTCAGTGAGGGAGGCTCCTGACACTTTACAGGTCAGCTCCAGAGTCTGTGTTGGTTTCACAGTCCCAGGACCAGACTCCACCATTGTGATTTGTGATGTGACATCTGAAAAATACAGGAAATGTTTGTTATCTATTGGATATCAGTAAATATTCTTACATATAGATGAACAGATCAGCTTACATTGTACACAGTGCACCAGACACAGTAAACCCAAAACATGAATCATGTCTACTCTGAGAAACCCAGCTCAGGATAATGTTATGTGATTCTGATCAATAGACTCTTCCTGGAGAAACTCTTTCTTTATACATGAACGCATTTGAATATATTTACATACACACTGGGATAATAAACTGGAATGAACCAATAATCAGCTCAGTTCCTCTCTCTATAATTTTGATGTGCATACATATAGTGCTTCATTGTGTGAACTGGTTTTATCTGTATTTTGAAGGTTCTGATGTTTTCATTTTAGACTTTTGAAATTAAAAATATATTACACTATGTAGGGTGAACTTGAAACTAAAATTAAACATTGAATTGCTTTAAATATATTTTATTGTCACAGTTCAGCTGCAAAGTTGAAGCTGAGCTGTCACTTGTAGTTCCACAGCTATGTGTAGATCTTTTACCCTGCTCCTGCAGGCATGCAAGCCAGTGCTGTTACTTGTAGTCCTCCCAGCATGTGCTCCCTTCCTTAAGGCGCCCACACACCTTGCGATAATCGTACGATAATCGTGGGAAATCCCGCGATCGTACGATTATCGTAAGGTGTGTGGAAGCCATGCGACCTCTACTACTGTAAGGTCGCACGACTTTTATCTTTCGAACATGTTCGAAAACCCGCCGAGCATCGTACGATGTTCGGCGGGTGTGTAGCATGTTCATAAGATAAAAGCCGGATGGGCTGGTGTGCGCAAGCGCACACTGCTCGTTTGGCATTGCGGTCATTGCAAGCCCGCCCCTCAGGGGCCCCTTACGATTATCGGACAAAACTTTTCGTCCGATCGAATAGTCGTACGATTTTTGTACGACAGCCCCATCCTGCCCCGATGATCGCAAGATTAATTTAGCCGTAATTAACGAAAAGCACCTGGACGAAATACGGTAAATGATTTGCCGTATTTTCGTTAGCGCAAGCGCAGTGTAGATAGTACGACTTTTGACGGACGGAAACGCCAGCAACCTTATGAAAATTGTACGATCTAGCAAAGTTTTCAAACATGCTTGACCGTCAAAAGTCGTACATTTGTACAGTACTGTCGGTCGGACACTGCAATGCACGCATACGATTATCGGACGAAAAGTCGATCGCATACGAAAATCGTCCGATAATCGTAAGGTGTATGGGCACCTTTATGCAGCATCTCAGTTAATCAGTGCTGCCTGCTGGTGGCCAATTCTATGGATCCTCCCTCTTGTTTACTCTATTTCAAACCAGGGCAGCACATGGCACACTACCCAAGCAATGATTTCCCTAAGCTAGATGTTGAACCCCCCCAGGCTTGCCTGCATGTTAAAGAGGAACTCTTCCAGGATGTTATGAACTTCTTGATGTTGCAGGAGGCCCTCTTCTTGATTTTAAAAACAAGAGCCTTTTTAGCTGTCTCTGCAGCATCTTTTTGTCAGCTCTCTACGGAAGACGTCTCAAAGTGTGCCAGCTGACAAGTGAGGCATGCAGTCATGAACTGTGTACCTGACCTGTGGGAGCAGCTACATGGTCTGCATCTCTGTCGGATGCAGACCATGTAGCTGCTCCCGTACACCTTACTAATCAACCACTAGATCACCAGGGAGTGTACCTCCTCGCATCCTCCCTGCAAAGATGTAAGCAGGTGAGGGTGCTCACGAGGGGAGGGGAGTGCATTATTTTATGTGTGCAGGGGGGTTTGGAACAGGGGGAGTGTATTATTTTATTAGTGCGGGGGGTGCAGTATTTTATGTGTGTGGGGGGAGTGTATTATTTTATGTGTCAGGGGCGCTTGGAAATGAGAAAATATTCTAGATTTGGGGCTTTTGAGGTGTCAAAAACCACAGACATGTACTTCCATAAAAATCACATTTATTAAATGACTTGATTAAAAACAATAAAACCCTGCTTTCAATATTGATTGTGTGTTCACAAATTCAATATTCATATGCTGAGCACCTATTGGACCTAATATATATACAAAATGTTGGTAACGTACATGTATCAAATGTTCCCCATGAAGCCAAACATCATCCACTCGTTTATACCCAATTTGGGTGCCTATTAAACTCTGGGACCCAGGGGATATGCCCCTTATGAAGGAACAAGGGGAACCCTAAAGGATGGAAGTGAAGCCTATGGAGTTCTGGAAGGAGAGTTTGCTTGGGAAAATATGTAAAAGATGTACTGTATGTGGTTGCATTTCCTGGATGTTTATAATATATACTGGAGGGAAGACATATCCCCTAGGTCCCAGAGTTTAACCTCCCTGGCGGTATTCCCGAGTCTGGCTCGGGGTTAATTTTCAATACCAGGAGCGGTAACCCCGAGCCAGACTTACAACAAATTGCCATGAAAACAATGTACCGCTTTTGGATGCTAAAATCCTGAATAATCATACCGCCAGGGAGGTTAAGTAAGTAATTACTAAGAATTGCAGGCCTACAATACATAACACCAAATTTCCATGCAAAAAAATTGTACCGCTTTTGGTACAAAATTCCTGACATAATCATACCGCGAGGGAGGTTAATAGACACCAAATTTGGGTATTTTCCCTCCAATCCCCTAGGGATGTCCCTGGAGGCTCCTTGTTGTTGATAACTTTATCGTTTATGGCACAGTAATGTTTTCCGAGTGTGTGGATTCCAGTCATATGCAATACAGTACCTTATGTTCCTGAAGAAGCGCAGCAACGAAACGCGACCAACATATACGGGTCTATGATGTTTGAATCCATGTGGAATGTTTAATAGATGTACTTTACCAGCAATTTGTATATATGTTAGGTCCAATAGGTACACAGCATATAAATACTGACTTTGTGAACACACAATTAATGTTGAAAGGTTTTCATATTTTTAATTGAGTAATTTCATAAATCTGATTTTTATGGAAGTACATGTCTGTGGTTTTTGACACCTTAAAAGCCCCGAATCTAGAATATTTTCTCATTAATTGACAGGTCGATAAAACCTAGCACAGTTCATAATTGGGTCGTAAAGCTATTTAAGTATAATCCCCGTGGATAGTCTTGAGTCAGATGACCTGTTAATGCCCCTGTTAACAACATTTCCACACATAATCCATAACTCTTGACCTGGGGGATGCTACAGTAATGACAAGAGTATATTCAATTGTGCCAGAAAACACTAGTCACATACATACCATGTGCATCTGTCCTATGACATATAGAGAGCTAATGACATCACCAGGGCCTTTTTGACTGGGTGGTGAGAATGGCTCAGAGACGCCCTATAGAAGGTTTACAATAAGCTGCTGCACAAGGCAGCTGGAGCTTTCCTTTACCATCAAGAACATCTGCCATCTTGTTTCTCAAAAACCAATCTCAGATCCATTTTCTGTTTCACTGACGGGAATCTGCTGGAACGCAAAAAACCCAGTAACTTTATTTTTATGCCCATTTTTTTCCTGTTGTATTATTTGTCTCTTTTCATTTGTAATTTTTTTTGGTATATTTTTCTGCACTGTTTTCCTTTCCTTAATTAAACAATATTTTACATTCTTTGAGCTTTTTCTCTATGCTCTAAATAAAAATGTAAAGGATCCTTGTCTTTGTGAAGAGTACTACCATATCGTAAATCCTGCTATATTCCTGTCTGGAGGGAAAGTGAGCATCACTTTATTGCATAAGGTTAGAAATGTCCGGCTATTGTTTCTGTGTGTAAAAGGTTAACTGCAGTGTTAACCAAACCCAGTAATGATCACTCTAAGTTTGCTGGCCATATAATGTTTTCCTGTAAGACAGAAAATCTCTATGCAGGTTAAAGCAGACCTTTACCCATCTCTTTAATAAAAAAAACAAACACACCTTTAGAAATGTTTAGTAATGACAATCTAAAAACACATACTTCTAGATAATTGCCGGCTTTGTATTCTTTGCATACCTTATTTCTCTTTTCTTCCCCAGTCTTCTGACAGTGGCCATGTTAACTAAGGGTAAAATACTAGCTCTCCTATTACTTCCTGGATTACTGGCACATGTGACTAGACATGTGACCATGCACATCATCTCAGGGGAGGAAAATGCCTTTCCCGAGATAACAGATGAGATTTCCTAGCAATGCTCTGCTGATGACAAAGCAATCCCAGTGTGCATTGCTTTGGCAAACTGAATTAATTTGCACTTTCAAAGCAGGAAGTGAATGCTCTGCAAGTGCAAGTATTTCATAATCACAGCATTTTACCCCTGACATGTCTATCATCAAGGGGTGCAATGGTAGAATTTGATTCTTGAGTGCAAAAGTCCGCTTTAAGCCTGAGAGTGTCATTGTCACACTCAGTATTGAGTATTCTCGTGTTCATTTATAAGTGAATAGAAAGTAAGCATGTTTACTATCACCTTAGTTTGTTAAGGAACACTAAATTGGTCAGTATTCTGACTGTTTTATGCTTTGACATACCTCCTTTGGACCATGATACTTCCAGGCAGTATGGTCATCAGCTGATTCAGATCCATCCACAGATATCCTAACTCTCCAAAAGGCACAGAAGCTTAAATCCAGTGTAGTTTTATTTCTAAAAGTGCATTAAAGAGGATGTTCAGTGGTCAAATGAAATGTAAAAGGCAAAAATCTTCCAGGGCTAATGGAACGCATATGCTTTGGCTCGGCTGAGCCGAAGACACAGCCGAA
>NW_017309033.1:83942-101126 GCF_000935625.1 Nanorana parkeri
CGCAGCAACGAAACGCGACCAACATATACGGGTCTATGATGTTTGAATCCATGTGGAATGTTTAATAGATGTACTTTACCAGCAATTTGTATATATGTTAGGTCCAATAGGTACACAGCATATAAATACTGACTTTGTGAACACGCAATTAATGTTGAAAGGTTTTCATATTTTTAATTGAGTAATTTCATAAATCTGATTTTTATGGAAGTACATGTCTGTGGTTTTTGACACCTTAAAAGCCCCGAATCTAGAATATTTTCTCATTAATTGACAGGTCGATAAAACCTAGCACAGTTCATAATTGGGTCGTAAAGCTATTTAAGTATAATCCCCGTGGATAGTCTTGAGTCAGATGACCTGTTAATGCCCCTGTTAACAACATTTCCACACATAATCCATAACTCTTGACCTGGGGGATGCTACAGTAATGACAAGAGTATATTCAATTGTGCCAGAAAACACTGGTCACATACATACCATGTGCATCTGTCCTATGACATATAGAGAGCTAATGACATCACCAGGGCCTTTTTGACTGGGTGGTGAGAATGGCTCAGAGACGCCCTATAGAAGGTTTACAATAAGCTGCTGCACAAGGCAGCTGGAGCTTTCCTTTACCATCAAGAACATCTGCCATCTTGTTTCTCAAAAACCAATCTCAGATCCATTTTCTGTTTCACTGACGGGAATCTGCTGGAACGCAAAAAACCCAGTAACTTTATTTTTATGCCCATTTTTTTCCTGTTGTATTATTTGTCTCTTTTCATTTGTAATTTTTTTTGGTATATTTTTCTGCACTGTTTTCCTTTCCTTAATTAAACAATATTTTACATTCTTTGAGCTTTTTCTCTATGCTCTAAATAAAAATGTAAAGGATCCTTGTCTTTGTGAAGAGTACTACCATATCGTAAATCCTGCTATATTCCTGTCTGGAGGGAAAGTGAGCATCACTTTATTGCATAAGGTTAGAAATGTCCGGCTATTGTTTCTGTGTGTAAAAGGTTAACTGCAGTGTTAACCAAACCCAGTAATGATCACTCTAAGTTTGCTGGCCATATAATGTTTTCCTGTAAGACAGAAAATCTCTATGCAGGTTAAAGCAGACCTTTACCCATCTCTTTAATAAAAAAACAAACACACCTTTAGAAATGTTTAGTAATGACAATCTAAAAACACATACTTCTAGATAATTGCCGGCTTTGTATTCTTTGCATACCTTATTTCTCTTTTCTTCCCCAGTCTTCTGACAGTGGCCATGTTAACTAAGGGTAAAATACTAGCTCTCCTATTACTTCCTGGATTACTGGCACATGTGACTAGACATGTGACCATGCACATCATCTCAGGGGAGGAAAATGCCTTTCCCTGAGCTCTCATGAGATAACAGATGAGATTTCCTAGCAATGCTCTGCTGATGACAAAGCAATCCCAGTGTGCATTGCTTTGGCAAACTGAATTAATTTGCACTTTCAAAGCAGGAAGTGAATGCTCTGCAAGTGCAAGTATTTCATAATCACAGCATTTTACCCCTGACATGTCTATCATCAAGGGGTGCAATGGTAGAATTTGATTCTTGAGTGCAAAAGTCCGCTTTAAGCCTGAGAGTGTCATTGTCACACTCAGTCTTGAGTATTCTCGTGTTCATTTATAAGTGAATAGAAAGTAAGCATGTTTACTATCACCTTAGTTTGTTAAGGAACACTAAATTGGTCAGTATTCTGACTGTTTTATGCTTTGACATACCTCCTTTGGACCATGATACTTCCAGGCAGTATGGTCATCAGCTGATTCAGATCCATCCACAGATATCCTAACTCTCCAAAAGGCACAGAAGCTTAAATCCAGTGTAGTTTTATTTCTAAAAGTGCATTAAAGAGGATGTTCAGTGGTCAAATGAAATGTAAAAGGCAAAAATCTTCCAGGGCTAATGGAACGCATATGCTTTGGCTCGGCTGAGCCGAAGACACAGCCGAATCGGGTTGAACGGTCTGTCGAAGCAGACTGTTCTCTTTGCAAATGTAAACAAGTAGTCAAACAAAACTCAGTGAGGGCCCTTTAGGTCTGGTAGGAATGTTAGGAGGGACGCCCAAGCAGGTCGCCACCTGTGAAAATCGCTATTGCAATGTATACTGGTTATATGAGGACAGTGGGTTGTCATTGCTTGAAAACAAGTGACATCACAACTGGCTCCACCTATTTGTTGTAATTCGGCCAGGACCTTGCAATAGCGATTAGACAGATGCCACTCATCCCCATGCTGATGGGGAAAAGGACCTCTTCCCCACCACCCTAGCCCGGTGGTTGTGGGGGTCTGTGGGCAGGGGGGGTTATTTGCATCAGGGTACCCCTTTCATAAAGGGGGCACCCAGATGCTGCCTCCCCTTGTGAATGAGTATGGGGTACTTGTACCCCTCTCATTCACCAAAGGGTTGAATCCAAATGTAAATAAACACATCGGACTTTTATAAAAAAAATACTTTAATTGAACAAAAAACACAACAAAAGTTTTTGACAATTGAAAAAAATAAAACATTATCAAACAACGTAATCCAGCGTCAATCATTTTGTCCAGCGATGTCCACGTTGTCGCCGACTCGTCAAAATAAAAATAGTCCGGACGCCTGCTGACCTGACTGCACATGACGAACTCCCAGTGCAAAATGAGCAATTTGACAGGTGCTGGCCGAATGTAAAAAGATAGGCGGAGCTAGCAGTGACATCACCGCTGGCTCCGTCTATCTGTTGACATTCGGTCGCCACCTGTGAAAATCGCTATTGCAATGTTTACTGGTTATTTGAGGACACTGGGTTGTCATTGCATGAAAACAAGTGACATCACAACTGGCTCCACCTATTTGTTGTAATTCGGCCAGGACCTTGCAATAGCGATTAGACAGATGCCGGTCAAATGTAGCGAACAGAGTAACCAAGCCGAATGCTGCATGGCAGCATTTGGCTAATCGCCCACTGCCGTTCAGCCCTTATGAGAATAGGGTAGAACAGCAGTGAATTAACTGCCGAATGTTTGCCTCAGCAAATCCAGATGTTTGGATCGGCTGAGGCGAAATGGGGTACTTGTACCCCTCTCATTCACCAAAGGGTTGAATCCAAATGTAAATAAACACATCGGACTTTTATAAAAAAAATACTTTAATTGAACAAAAAACACAACAAAAGTTTTTGACAATTGAAAAAAATAAAACATTATCCAACAACGTAATCCAGCGTCAATCATTTTGTCCAGCGATGTCCACGTTGTCAAGCCCTTATGAGAATAGGGTAGAACAGCAGTGAATTAACTGCCGAATGTTTGCCTCAGCAAATCCAGATGTTTGGATTGGCTGAGGCGAACGTGTTTTTCACTTCGGTTCAGTTGAACTCACTAAGGCCGTTCAGCTGAACCGAAGTGAAGTGAAGGGAGCTGAAGGCAGCTGATGTACAGTACGGCTGAAAACAGCCATACAGGGGACCACTCTGTGATGGTTTAATTGTTTATAAAAAGACCTCAATGTGAAAATAAATGGGCAGTGTACAACAACTGGTGCCACTGTGCCCTTCTCACCAAAAAAATATAAATATATGACATAAAGTATTGAAGCCAGGGGGGACAGCCATGGAGCTAGAATTTTCAGAAGCTGTTTAGCAATAGCAGCTTATATATTACTCTAGTATTGGGTTCCTTTACAGCAAGTATAATGACCAGAAGAAATGTTTGGCCTTTTTTTTTCAGAATTAAGTCATTCTGCATTTATCAGTACAGGTACACATAAATTGCCATGACTGCATTTAAGGAATTCCTACTATTATAACAGGATGAAGTCAGGTTTCTTGTATTCTTCTGGATAGTTATTCTAAGACACAACCAGTGTTGAATATGTGCAGTAAGGCAGCTGTATTTGAAACACAATTAACTCAAAAATATTGTTTTAGTTTTTGATGCAGTAATTTTCCACCCCTCTCACTGGGTTTTTAAATGTATTTTCCTTTATGCAAAAAGGCCAAGGATTAATGAAGATGCCTAAAGTTGGGCAGTAATATCCAAACTACAACTACTGCAGCTAGATCTTACCATAAGAGCATAAAGCTGGCCATACACCTTACAATTATTGTTCAGTTTTTTTTGTCCCAACATCACACTCGCATTATTTTTAATACTATCTATTTATTAAATGTTCCCAATATACATATAACATATAACTACTCATAAATAAATACATTAACAGGGTTATTCCCAGAAGGGTGAAGAGTTTGGAGAAGGCAGGAGAAGTGAACAATCTAGGACAAAATAGCTGATTTGGAAAAATCCTCCAATTCGGCTCACTTTCCAGTTCAGCTATGATGTCCTAGATTGTTTACTTCTCCTGCCTTCTCCAAACTCTTCACCCTTTTGTGAATAACCCTGATAATCATAAACACACATCCAAACAAACCTGTACATAGTTTGTTCCCTCCTCCCTACTACACATACTTGTGTACAAGGAGTTCCTCTCATTCCTCAATATTAACGCGCCATTAACGGGCATCTACTCAATTACAATAATGATTCTATTCCTTATTATTCAAACCTATCCTGTACCTTTCCATATGATCTTCCATTTATGGGTCATAAAGAAAAGAAAAAGAAGAAGAGAAAAAAAAGGGATGGGGGGGGGATCAGTGTGAATGGGGAAATGGGGATTAGTGGTCGGGGTAGGATTATTTATTAACTTATTTTCCTCTTTACCAATGTCAATTAGACAAAGTTCATGAATTCAAAATGTTTCACCTATACTCTATTAATGAATGAATCAGTTTATGTACATGGTGTTAGTGTGTCTGATACACTGTGTGTATACATATCTTGCACAATAATATGTGGCAGATTCTTCAGTTTTCATTCCAGTGAGTTTAAAAAAAACTTCCCCTTTATTTGTGTCTCTGGACAGAGTCAGTCGTCCCTGAACAGAAGTGGCATACCTAGTACTAGCATCATAACATATTCTTCCTAACCACTCCATCTGTTTCTTTTCAGATTGTCGGACCCATTCCACACAGCGCATGTTAGTGCTGTCAGTGAGGGAGGCTCCGGACACTTTACAGGTCACTTCCAGAGTCTCTGTTGGTTCCACAGTCCCAGGACCAGACTCCACCATTGTGATTTGTGATGTGACATCTGAAAAATAAAGGGAATGTTTGTTATCTATTGGATATCAGTAAATATTCTTACACATAGATGAACAGATCAGCTTACATTGTACACAGTGCACCAGACACAGTAACTCCAGGAGATGAATCATGTCTGCACTGAGCAGGTAGAGGGAAACTCAGCTCACGATAATGTTATGTGATTCGAATCAATGCACTCTTCCTGGAGACAGATCTCTATTTATACATGAACTCATCTGAATATATTTACATACATGATGAATAATTAAGTGGAATAAACCAAATGCTATCTTAGTTCCTCTTCCTATAATTTTGCTGTACATACATATACTGCTTTATTATGTGAACAATTTTTTCTGTATTTTAAAAGTTCTGTTATTTTAAAAGAACTTAAAATGTTAAAAATGTGTACTAACGTTTGAATTAGGATTTATTTTTGAATTGCTTTTACATATAACCTTTGGCCCATTGTAATATTGCTGTACATAACTATACTGCTTTATCGTCTGAACGGGTTTTATCTGTATTTTGAATGTTCTTTTACTTTGACAAAAATGTATACTGATGTTTTCATTTTAGACTTTTGAACTTTAAAATATATCACAATATGTAACAATCATTTTACCTTCTGCTCTTACTTTAAAGCCATTCATAGTTGTGCAGTGAGATTGTGCTTGTTACACATACAATACATAGAGAAAATTAACATGCTGGGTGCTCAAAGCAACACAATGGGAATGATTTATCATCTGTCCAGCCAAACACTTGAAGAAAGCTGTTAACATGTTATTTCTGCCACTAGATGAATCTGAGGAGCCTGAAAGTACTAAAGCCAGGGACAGCCATGTAACTAGAATCTTTAGAAGCTGTTTGGCAATTGTAACCTATATATTTCTCTAATATTGAGTTCCCTTACAACAAGTATAATAAACGGGCAAGACATTTTTGGCGTTTTTTTAGAATCAAGTGATTTACTAAAGGAACACATAAATTGCAATGTCTGCTTTTTCGGAATACCCACTATTATAGAAGGATAAAGTCAAGTTTCTTGCATTCTTCTGGCTATTTATTCTAAGCCACCACTGGAAGCTGACCAGAGAGGAGTAAAAACACTTAAAGTTGGTCAGTAACATTTAGGGCCTTTTCCCACTATGCAGTGCATTCAGAGCATGGCTCCATATCATGAATGAACTGGATCACATAAACGAAGGCTCCCCACGTTCTGGGGTGGGAGGGGGCATAGCCGTGCCATTCATGTCAATGGCACAGCAGATATGCCTCCCACTTACCGTGCCATCGCCCGCACCAGAACAAGTGGTATAGCAATGCAGGTACCAGTGTAGTGCGATCGCAGAAAATCATACATGCACTTTTTTCGTCTTGGCACCACACTGGAATGCAGGGCATTGCTGTACCACGTGATCTGGTGCAGGTGATCGCATTGTGGGAGGGAGGCGCATCTGCAGTGCCATTGACATGAATGGCACCGCCACACCGCCTCCTGGCCCCAAACGCGGGGAGCCTTTGTTTATGCGATCCGGTGCGTTCATGCTACTGAGCCGTGCCCTGAATGCACTGGATAGTGGAAACGGGCCCTCAAACTACAACTACTGCAGCTAAATCTTACAAGATCAAAAAAGCCTGTGGCTAACTTGGCATACATTTAGGGACAGGCAAATGTGTGTGGGTTCAATAAGCTGACAGTAAGGGGAATTCAGTGATCCTGAATTTAGAGGCAAATCCCATTGAAACCAACAGGGGAGGGGTGAGTCTGGTTAGTATGCTGGATATTTTTAGTGCTAATAGGTAAAGAGCTGTTTCATGTTTACCAATTCTGCTTTCCTGAATAAATTATGGACTGCTCAATGTGACAGAAATGAGGTCTGGGCATCCCGAAACTAAGTCAGGAAACCCCACTCCACACTCATTCTATTGAATTTCACCAGTTTGCTACATGATTAGCCCAGCCTACCAATTAAACTTTTTTCTTTTGTTTGTAGAATCTGTACACTTCAAAGGGGTTTAATTCAAACTCATAAATTGCCATTAACAAGTTTGCAATAACATAGAGTAGCAGAACACTGTTAACCAGAGATAAACCTATTAATAGCCATCATATAAGCACAAAATGGGGTCTGGAAAGCCAAAACACATTATAACTCATCACCTGACAGACATTAAAACCTAGCACCGATCATACCTGGGTGGTAAAGCTATTTAGGTATAATCTGCATGGTGTCACGTACGTGGATGGAGACCATGGGGTCTATTCACGAAGCTGCCGAAGGATCTGGCCGTTAAAAATGATTTTCCCATTGAAAAGCATTGGGCCATTACTATTGACTTGTTACATAAGTGTAATCATAGCAGATTACATTGTATTGTGTGTATTCTATGTACATTACAACTTTTCACTTTTGAATTTCCCGCCGGCTGTGACGCCCAAAAACGAAACTAAAAGTCAGATGCCGGGTTTTAGTTTAATTTTGGGCCGCGTACAGCAGAGGACGCCTCGGGCTCGCAGGGACAAGGTAAGTGTCACTTTTCTCTGCAGCCCCGAGTCTGGCTCGGGGTTACCGCTCCTAGCATTTAAAATTAACCCCGAGCCAGACTCGGGATTACCGCCAGGGAGGTTAACCTGTCTTTGTGGATGGGTCAAGATATTGTGTTTCAGGAAAGTACATCTCAGGTTATGCAATCTGGTACCCGGAATGAGTTTATGTCATTCAACAGAAGTTGACAGGAGACTGTTTAGCACAAAAATCTGAACTAAAAGCTGTTAAGACAGTGCTAACTTTAGACAAAGAAGAAAACAAAAGTCCTCTAGTGATTTAGAGTGACAGCTCCAATATTGTGCGTTCTCATACAGACTACTTACCAATCTGGAAGAGAAGAGGCTTTGTAGATGCTTCCAACAAAACCCTCATACACAAGGAGACACTAGAAACTATTTTCAAGTTAGCAGATAAAAATCCTACAGGTTATTCCATTGTAAAAGTACCAGCACATATTAAAGAAAATGATGAATTGTCTGTTTGCAATAGGACAGCTGACACTTTAGTGAAAGAAGCAGCCCTTAATGGAGAATCTATAACAGAATCTGAAACAGTTTCTGTAAATACAGTGAAGGCAGACACACAGATCCCCATATTTGCAGAAGAGCAAAAAAGGATGCATCTCTTTTTGTTGATTCTCAGGGTGGTCCAAAATCTCCCTTTTGTTTGTGAAAACGGGATTTTTTATCATGACGTAAACAGGGTGCTGCGTCCTGTTATACCTAAACACTTTTAGGTAGAATTCACAAAATACAATCATGAAAGTTTAGGTCACATTATTTATACAAAGATTGTTGGAAATTCTCAAAGATACATTTTACTGGGAGAAAATGGAAGAGACAGTGAACAGTGTAACTCAGTCATGTCTCATCTGTGCTCAGGTGAACCCCAGACCAAAAGAACAGAAGCCTCCTTTATAAAGATACATGACGGAGCTTAGGTAGAATTCACAAAATACAATCATGAAAGTTTAGGTCACATTATTTATACAAAGATTATTGGAAATTCTCAAAGATACATTTTACTGGGAGAAAATGGAAGAGACAGTGAACAGTGTAACTCAGTCATGTCTCATCTGTGCTCAGGTGAACCCCAGACCAAAAGAACAGAAGCCTCCTTTATAAAGAACGCCACCTGCTAATGGACCATGGTCCACACTACAGCTTGATTGCATAGGACCATTGCCAAGAGGGAAAAATGGATTGAGATATGCGTTGATTGTAGTTGATGTGTTCTCAAAATGGGTTGAGATATTGCCTGTTTGTAGAGATGATGCATTGACAACTGCAAAAATTTTAATTAATCATGTTTTTCTAACTTGGGGGATCCCAGCCGAATGTGTTTGTGATAACGGGACACATTTCAGGTAAAGTCATGCAGACAATGTGTAAAATTCTAGGTATACAACAGAAATGTCATGTACCTTATCACCCCCAGTCAGCAGGTGTCGTTGAGAGAATGAATCGTACAATCAAAGGTTGGATCGCAAAAATGTTGCTAGACAGAGGGAATACATGGGTTGATGCTCTACCTTTTGTTCTGATGAGTATCAGAAGTAATACAGCTACAGCAACACAGTATTCACCTTTTGAATTAATGACAGGAGAAAAAATGCCACTCGTTTTCCCACATGAACCTTTTTTGTCCAAAAAAATGCAATAGGTAAGACAACATGGTTACAGATGTTGCAAGAAAATTTGGATACTATTTTGACACATGCTATGTCTCGTATACAGAAAATGGTTCCTCCACATACTTCAAAGATTAAGAAAGGAGGACAAGTAATGATAAAAACTTTCAGGAAAAGCGGACCGTGGCAAAGTAGTTGGGAAGGTCCTTCTGAAATTCTGGACACACTAGGTGTAATAATACAAGTCCAAAGACCTCTCAATTCAAAGAAAAATGCTCATAGACAACAAAAGATATGGGTTCACACTGATCAATGCAAATTGTTCATGCCTAGATAATGATACTGCATTTCTTTTTACAGAATATACTAAACATCTAGAATGGGAAGGCAACAAACCCCAAGAAAAGAGGAAAATCTCATCAAA
This sequence comes from Nanorana parkeri, assembly GCF_000935625.1. Taxonomy (NCBI): domain Eukaryota; kingdom Metazoa; phylum Chordata; class Amphibia; order Anura; family Dicroglossidae; genus Nanorana; species Nanorana parkeri. Next base: position 93,700 of record NW_017309033.1, read on the forward strand.
ACAACAGAGTAATGAGAAATGTACAGAGAGAAAGAAAATGAACATTACAAGACTTATTTTTGCTTTAGTAACTATATTGACTATAGTGACATATGTAATAATCTTTTCAAGACAAGCAGAAGTCAACATCAACAAGAGTGATTCCTTACAGAAGGAAAACGTAAAGCTTTCCAGACATAGAAGATTATTTTTTTCAAAGGATAATGATATAGATACAAATGTAGATTTCTTAGGATATGTCTGTATACTGTAGGACATGGTATAGATTGCTGTATGGACCTATTTTGTTCACAGCGGTAATATAGAACTACATGTCAGGATAGAATCAAAAACGGGATTTGTTAAAATGCAAGGTTCCTATGTGCACAATAATAATACTGGTACATGGGAATGCAGTTTGGCAAGCTTGGCATTTTGGTATGTAGTTATAAAAGGAAATTAATCTACAATTTGGTCTGGAAATATAACAAGAGATATGGCACAACCAGTCTTTTGTTATTTGATCAACTACAATATACAGATTTTGCTCTTGATGAAAAAAAGGTTCAGAGCTGGAGCAATTAGATCTGTCCTCTTATTTTCATTTCCAAACCAAGTATAGATTGCTGTATGGACTTCTATTTTGTTCACAGCGGTAATATAGAACTACATGTCAGGATAGAATCAAAACGGGATTTGTTAAAATGCAAGGTTCCTATGTGCACAATAATAATACTGGTACATGGGAATGCAGTTTGGCAAGCTTGGCATTTTGGTATGTAGTTATAAAAGGAAATTAATCTACAATTTGGTCTGGAAATATAACAAGAGATATGGCACAACCAGTCTTTTGTTATTTGATCAACTACAATATACAGATTTTGCTCTTGATGAAAAAAAGGTTCAGAGCTGGAGCAATTAGATCTGTCCTCTTATTTTCATTTCCAAACCAAAGTGATATGTTTGTTTAATCAGGATAAAAAAATATTTAATTCTTGTTATCATAATCATACTTTATGTTCAGCAAGAATTGAAAAAGTTATGACATAGTTGGGAAGAGTAAAATATGTTTTCAAATTATGTCAGATGAAGAAAAAGTTAAAGTTTTCTTTTAATCTTGTGTATATTCAGAGAACATTAATAGAGGCTTGTATTGTATCGAAGGAGATATCCTTGCTATTAGCATTAATGGAATTATAGTAAATATAACAAACACGCTTATGCGAAATATGAGCGATCTTCCTATACAATATAACATATTGCAAGTAGATACATTCCCATGGAAAAACTCGACAAATATTATCCAAAAAGATAAATGATTATTAGCAGCTTTATCAGAAGAATTACAAAAAGTGGATATCTTGTTTCAACATGAACAAGGACCTCTTAAGGAAATTGAACATGTATGGTCAGATTACTCAGGTTATTCCTGGTGGTCTAAATGTAAACATGCTGTATCCATGTGGGGAAAAACATCAGTTACAAAATGTAAAAAAAAAATGTGATTACATCCTTTAATTATTTTAATTCATTATTATTATATTATGTATATTAATCCAAATATGTCTGATATTTAGAGTGAAAAAACTTTATAATGTAATCAAATTAGAAATTAGGAAAGGAGAAGATATTCGAAAGAATTTATTAGAAGAAAGGTTACTTCTGACACTGTCTTAGGTTCAGAGGATATCACATCAGGAATTTCAAAGCCGGTATGACTGTGATACGCATGATTTGTATGATTGAGAATAATAATATGATTTAAATATCATATTAAATGGGGGCATAAAACAAATACTTAGATTCAAATATGATTTGGATTAAGAGGAATAAAAGAATGGGCCCATATATTTAACTGATATGACCTTGTGCTTTGTATGTATGGGACTTTGGAATAGACAAGACATCCTTTTGGTTTGTCCTTGAAATCTGACAGCTATGTCAGAACTTGACAGAACATGAGATTACAGCTGTTAAAGAATGTCAAAAGAAGAAGATCTGTACAAATAGATTGTAGTATGACATATAGAAATTTACATGACTTGTCGTTTGGTCGAACCATAATGAGAGAGTATTATCTATTTGTTTATTCATTTTTCCTATATCATTGTATGCTATTGACTTTACGCTATATAATTAAAGTCATGCGTTTTTCATTCAACAATTGGACTATTTTTTATGAAGATTATAATCACCTAAGACGCTTAAAACTTAAAAGTGTCATTCAAGAAATATTTCTAACAGCCCCGCTGTTTTCTTCGGGTAGCCACCACGGCGCCCTGCTCGTAAAAGCTGCGATGGGGTCAGACAGTGGAGAAGATGGCCCAGGATCTGCGGAGGGGGAGGGGCCACACCTCACGATGGGCCGGCGCCCGTAGCAGTGCTATTCCAGTGCTGAGCCGTCTCACTGGCAGGGCCATCACCAGGCCGGATGGTCTGGGTGAGATTTCGGGTGGGAAAGGGGAACAGAAGGGGGGTTAGCATTTACCCTCTCCCTGGGGCTCCGCCTAGGCCGGGAATTCCTCCTATCCTGACCTCAGGCAATGCAGATGAGCGTTTTGAAGGTGCACCTGGAGGGTTCCTGTATGGGCTTCTAACGCGGCGGGGAGCCCCTGAAAAAATGGCGTTGTCCGGGGAGAAGAGCACAGGACGCCTGGACCTACTAGCACCTGAGGGCTGCCATTCTTGTGGAGGCTGAGGGTCATTTAGAATGGTAGCCATCCTCTCTTGTAGCCAAATGGAGCCATTAACCTCAGCAGCTTTCTTCAGTTGTGAAATAATGTTGTCCATGATGTTGTTCTTCAGTTGTCCATGATGTTGGACATTTTTGCTTGCAGGTCACGGGGAAGTGGGCAGGTCAAGTGTCTTCGCCGTGTGGCAGCTCCAGACTGAACTGGACCACCCTCCGCCCACTCAGAATAATCGCATAGACCCCTCCTGGATAACTTAAACCAACCAATCCTGGTAAGTGGCCACTACTCACACCCTTCACTAACCATTAACTCCTTATCTCCCTGATAACCTGTCCACCCCGTCATGTAGTCCTTTCGTCTATTATTTTTGGCTTTTGCTCCAGGACTTTCTTGACCGCTACTGTAGAAGCAAATTCCTAATACACTGTGCATATCGTGCACAATAATAATTGCGGGTTTCTTCAGTTTTCATTCCAGTGAGTTTGAAAAACACTTCCCTTCTATTTGTGTCTTTGGACAGAGTTAGTCGTCCCTGAACAGAAGTGGCATAACCTGTGCTTGCTTCATAACATATTGCTCCCAACCACTCCATCTGTTTCATTTCAGATTGTCGGGCCCATTCCACACAGTGCATGTTAGTGCTGTCAGTGAGGGAGACTCCGGTCACTTTACAGGTCAGCTGCAGAGTCTCTGTTGGTTTCACAATCCCAGGACCAGACTCCACCATTGTGATTTGTGATGTGACATCTGAACAGAAGAAAATTCCTGATACACTGTGCATATCGTGCACAATAATATTTGCCGGTTTCTTCAGTTTTCATTCCAGTGAGTTTGAAAAACACTTCCCTTCTATTTGTGTCTTTGGACAGAGTTAGTCGTCCCTGAACAGAAGTGGCATAACCTGTGCTTGCTTCATAACATATTGCTCCCAACCACTCCATCTGTTTCATTTCAGATTGTCGGGCCCATTCCACACAGTGCATGTTAGTGCTGTCAGTGAGGGAGACTCCGGTCACTTTACAGGTCAGCTGCAGAGTCTCTGTTGGTTTCACAATCCCAGGACCAGACTCCACCATTGTGATTTGTGATGTGACATCTGAAAAATACAGGAAATATTTGTTATCTATTGGATATCAGTAAATATTCTTACATATAGATGAACAGATCAGCTTACATTGTACACAGTGCACCAGACACAGTAACCCCAGGAGATGAATCATGTCTGCACTGAGCAGGTAGAGGGAAACTCAGCTCAGGATAATGTTATGTGATTCTGATCAATGGACTCTTCTTGGGGACGGATCTCTATTTACACATGAGCTCATTTGAATATGTTTACATACATGATGAATAATTATATGGAATATACCGAATGCCATCTCAGTTCCTCTCTATATAATTTTGCTGTACATCCATATGCTGCTGTTTTATTTGAACAATTATCTTCTGTATTTTAAAAGTTCTGTTATTTTAAAAGAACTTTAAATGTTAAAAATGCATACTTACATACATAAGTATGAACTAGGATTTATTATTGAATTGCTTTCAATATATGATATAGACAGGTTCATACAGCAATCACATTGCCTCTGGCCCGTTGTAACATTGCTGTGCATACATATACTGCTTTATCGTATGAACTGGTTTTATCTGTATTTTGAATTTTCTTTTACTTTGACAAAAATGTATACTGATGTTTTCATTTTATTACTTTTGAACTTTAAAATACAGCTAATCCTCGCTTACCGACTTACCTGCTTTGCGACCACTCGCACTTACGACCTTCCTCCGATCGACCTCCGACCTTGCGCGTCAGCTTCAGTGCGACGTGTCGCCGGCGGAAGTGATGTCCTCCGTTCTTCACTGCGGGTCAAGGTAAGTATTTCATTGCCCGATGTACAGTACACTGTTCGGTACTGTACATCTGCAACGCTATACAGCACTGTACTAATGCAGTACAGTACTGTATAGAGTTCCTCACTTAACGACCAATTCGTTTAACGACCTGGTCGTAGGAACGGAACTCGGTCGTTAAGTGAGGAATACCTGTATATGACAATATGTACGGTGAACTTGAAAGTAAAATTTAACATTGATTTGCTGACATCTGAAAAATACAGGAAATATTTGTTATCTATTGGATATCAGTAAATATTCTTACATATAGATGAACAGATCAGCTTACATTGTACACAGTGCACCAGACACAGTAACCCCAGGAGATGAATCATGTCTGCACTGAGCAGGTAGAGGGAAACTCAGCTCAGGATAATGTTATGTGATTCTGATCAATGGACTCTTCTTGGGGACGGATCTCTATTTACACATGAGCTCATTTGAATATGTTTACATACATGATGAATAATTATATGGAATATACCGAATGCCATCTCAGTTCCTCTCTATATAATTTTGCTGTACATCCATATGCTGCTGTTTTATTTGAACAATTATCTTTTGTATTTTAAAAGTTCTGTTATTTTAAAAGAACTTTAAATGTTAAAAATGCATACTTACATACATAAGTATGAACTAGGATTTATTATTGAATTGCTTTCAATATATGATATAGACAGGTTCATACAGCAATCACATTGCCTCTGGCCCGTTGTAACATTGCTGTGCATACATATACTGCTTTATCGTATGAACTGGTTTTATCTGTATTTTGAATTTTCTTTTACTTTGACAAAAATGTATACTGATGTTTTCATTTTATTACTTTTGAACTTTAAAATACAGCTAATCCTCGCTTACCGACTTACCTGCTTTGCGACCACTCGCACTTACGACCTTCCTCCGATCGACCTCCGACCTTGCGCGTCAGCTTCAGTGCGACGTGTCGCCGGCGGAAGTGATGTCCTCCGTTCTTCACTGCGGGTCAAGGTAAGTATTTCATTGCCCGATGTACAGTACACTGTTCGGTACTGTACATCTGCAACGCTATACAGCACTGTACTAATGCAGTACAGTACTGTATAGAGTTCCTCACTTAACGACCAATTCGTTTAACGACCTGGTCGTAGGAACGGAACTCGGTCGTTAAGTGAGGAATACCTGTATATGACAATATGTACGGTGAACTTGAAAGTAAAATTTAACATTGATTTGCTGTAAATATATAATATAGAGAAGATCATACAACAATCATTTTAACTTTGGGCCAATGTGCATAATGCTCTTACTTTAAGGTAATTCACACCTTTGCACTGACATTGTACTTGTGACACATAGAGAAAATGAACACACTGATTGCTCAGATTCAGTGGCGGCACTACTGCCATAGCAACCCGGACGGCCGCTATGGAGCCCGGGGCACAGGGAGGCCCGGTCAAGCTGTGCATACATATACTGCTTTATCGTATGAACTGGTTTTATCTGTATTTTGAATGTTCGTTTACTTTGACAAAAATGTATACTGATGTTTTCATTTTATGACTTTTGAACTTTAAAATATATGACAATATGTACGGTGAACTTGAAAGTAAAATTTAACATTGATTTGCTGTAAATATATAATATAGAGAAGATCATACAACAATCATTTTAACTTTGGGCCAATGTGCATAATGCTCTTACTTTAAGGTAATTCACACCTTTGCACTGACATTGTACTTGTGACACATAGAGAAAATGAACACACTGATTGCTCAGATTCAGTGGCGGCACTACTGCCATAGCAACCCGGACGGCCGCTATGGAGCCCGGGGCACAGGGAGGCCCAGTCACTACCAAGAATGAAGGGGTCCATGGCATAACTGATGGTGCGTCTGCTCCAGCCGCAGAGATGTGGAGGGGGGCACTGGCCACCGGGCAGTAATGAGCAAGTCGAACCGGCCAGGCAGCAAGCACCATTAGGCAGAGCAGCAGGCAGCTTATGCGGCCTTAATGGGGCCGTGGCTCTGAGGACCCAGCAGGCAGCCGACTATTTAGTGAGAGACCCGCCTCTGGCTGTGCTGTGTTTTCCCAGTGCTGGAGCGCAGTCTCCACTGCCCCAGTGTGTTTTTATTGCAGCCTCCACCGAACTTCCTCCGACCATGCTTTCTGCTGTGTGCTGTGTGAGAAGACCAGAGCTGCCAGGAGGTGACAGTGTTAGGTGAGGTGACTTTCAAGTTAACTTCTATTCTATCACTCAGGGAACTACATGTCTCAGAATGTCCACATTGTCCCTGTACTCCTCTAGGGATATGTGGGGGGTTTCTAGGGACAATGAGGGCATGCTGGGACTTGTAGTTCCCTTGGTGATATGGGGGAGTGTACAGGGATGGTGCTGGGACTTGTAGTTCATTTAGTAATATTTTGGGGGTGTAAAGGACCAGTGCTGGGACTTGTAGTTCCCTTAGTAATATATGGGGGGTGTACACCGGCAGTGCCAGGACTTGTAGTTCCCTTAGTGACATTTGGGGGGTGTACAGGGACAGTACTGGGACTTGTGGTTTCCTTGGTGACATTTGGAGTGTGTAAGGAGCAGTGCTGGGACTTGTAGTTCCCTTAGTGACCTCCAAAGATCTAGTAGCAGCTAAGCTCCTGTGACAAAGAAACTGAGCACTCCATACCCAGCAGAACGAAGGATTGGGAGTGTGGTACCACTTTTTACAGCTAGCAAACTCTCTGATGCGTTCCTATCTCTAATACCTGCAAGCCTTAATCTTGGAGTCTATAAAGCAAAGTATATTGTGGTGCAGGTTCACCAGGCGGTAGCCCAATATCAATATGGAAACTACAAGTCCCAGCACTGTCACTGTAACCCCCCCC
>NW_017309033.1:101274-107077 GCF_000935625.1 Nanorana parkeri
GAACTGCAAGTCACCCGCACTGTCACTGTACACCCCCAAATATCACTGCTGATCCTCCACATCTGCCCATACTGATCCTCCACATCTACCTCTGCCGATCCTCCACATCTGCCCTTGCTTATCCTCCGCATCTGCTCTACTGATCCTCCACATCTGCCCCTGACGATCCTTGACATCTACCCCGCTGATCCTCCGCTTCTGCCCCCCGATGAGATCCTCTGCATCTGCCACTGCTGAGAGACCCTCTGCATCTGCCCCTGCTGAGAGACCCTCAGCATCTTCCCCTGCTGGGAGACCCTCCATCCGAGGCATCAGGCCAGCACCCAGTGCAGAGCGGCAGCACAGGGTATGTAGCAAATGTATATACTATTCAGATTTGCAGTATAATGCATTGCTGGAATTTGTAGTCCTCTATAGCTGGTGGTATTATTCTGCATTACTGTATAAAGTATTGCTGAGATTTGTAGTCCTCTGTAGTTGGTGGTTCTCTACATTGCTGTAAAATGTATTGCTGCACTTTGTAGTCCTCCATATCTGGTGGTATTATTCAGCATTGCTGTATAATGTATTGCTGAGATTTGTAGTCCTCTATAGTTGGCAGTATTCAGCATTGCTGTAAAATTTATTGCTGGAATTTGTAGTCCTCTATAATTGGTGGTATTATTCAGCATTGCTGTATAATGTATTGCTGAGATTTGTAGTCCCTCGACAGCTTGGAGTCAGATTTACCAGGGTCGCAGCTGCAACTGGGTCTTGGCACTCCACCACTGACTCCAAGATGTATAGAGACTACAAATCACAGCCCGAAACAGGAGGAAGAGGGCCCCGGTGACTGAATGGTAAGTACCTTACATTGCAGCCCTCAACAGGCAGCCTCTGGATGTGCAAATGGGAAATCTTTTCTGCATGGGCCTGAAAAAACGCACAAATCATTTTAGGGGTGTGCACATTGGTTTTTAGATTCTATTAACTTTCTTCATAAGCTTTCCATTTATTTAATTACTGCAAAAGGCCTTTCCTCTTTCTGCAATCCAGAGCAGCCTCCATTTCTTATTCTTCTTCCCCATCGAGTATTACAAGGGCAAGTGGCCCTGAATCACATCCCGGGAAAGGATCTGGGACCACAGGCTTTAGCAAAGAGACATGGAAGACTGGGTGGATTTTGTACCGCTCTGGAAGTATTAATTCATAAGCAGCATCCTTCATTTTTCTTTCATTTGACCTTGAAGGGGCAAATGAATCCAGGGCCCAACATTTTGGTTCTATATGTATTTTAAACATTCTATTACTTTGCAAATAATGTATACCAATGTTTTCATTTTAGACTTTGAAAAATATAACAATATGTAATATGAAATCGAAAATAAAATGAAATATTGTATTGCTTTAAATATATGATATATACAGGATGATACAACAATCATTTTTACTTTAGGCCAATGTAAATGATTCTCTTACTTTAACGCCATTCACACTTATTTGCTTGATAATGCATGTAGTTGTGTGGTAACATTGTACATGCATGGAGAAAATAAATGTACCAGGTGATAAGAGCAACACCTTGGGGTCTATTTAACAAATGTTTTTTTTCATATATTGTATTATAGCCACTGGATGGAACTGAGAACCATACCAATAAATACTTATTTCCTATGCTCATTTAGCACCTTCTAGTGACCATAATGCAACATTACATGAAAACTTTCGAAAATGCATTTTTCTTGCAAAAAAGAACATTCGTTTTGGCAAATGTTAGCACAGATTTTCGCAGGACTGTGATTTTATAATTTAAAAAAAAAGACCTCAATATGAAAATAAATGGACAGTGTACAACAAGTAAAATAAAAAAAGTGGGGTTTCATATGAGGCATCAAAGCATTGCCACATACATTGTTTATGTTTAAAACATGATTTATTCCATAGAAAAAAGTTTAAATACATACATATTAGTTCATAGTATTCAGTTATCTACATACAGACATAACACAGTATTTCATCTGCCTAATAACAAACTACAGCCCGTGGTGATTCATGATATCCATATGTCTAATTTTTCATTATAAAAAATTCCAGTCACATATACCTACGCTAATTTTAGTCTATAAGAGATAATCTTGTATTCCAGGGCTTGTAGTTGCAAATGCTTTCCAATGCGTATCACTTACACAAGCTTTGTCAGGGGAATTTTAATATGGCAACCTTCTGATATAAAAAACACATATACAGGTGAAACTTGAATAATTAGAATATCGTGCAAAAGTAATTGCAGTAATTGCTGCAAAAGGGGCCCAAACCAAGTACTGAGTACATATGCATGCTTGTACTTTTCAATCTCATAACAAATTCTTGCCAACCAGTCGATCTGTTTCCTTTCAGATTGTCGGACTCATTCCACACAGTACATGTTAGTGCTGTCAGTGAGGGAGGCTCCGGACACTTTACAGGTCAGCTCCAGAGTCTCTGTTGGTTTCACAGTCCCAGGACCAGACTCCACCAATGTGATTTGTGATGTGACATCTAAAAAAAAGGAAATGTTTGTTATCTATTGGATATCAGTAAATATTCCTACGTATAGATGAACCGATCAGCTTACATTGTACACATTGCACCAGACACAGTAACCCCAGGAGATGAATCATGTCTGCACTGAGCAGGTAGAGGGAAACTCAGCTCAGGATAATGTTATATGATTCTGATCAATGGACTCTTCCTGGGGACAGATCTCTATGTACACATGAACTCATCTGAATATATTTACATACATGATGAATAATTATATGGAATACCCAAATGCCATCTCAGTTCCTCTCTCTATAATTTTGCTGTACATACATACAGTATACAGCTTTATTATGTGAACTATTTTTCTGTATTGTAAACATTATGTTGCTTTAAAAAACTTAAAATGTTCAAAAGTATACTGACGTTTGAACTAGAATTAACTATTGAATTGCTTTTAATATATGATATAGATAGGATCATACAACAATCATTTTTTCTTTGGGCCAATGTGCATGATGCTGTTATTTAATGCCATTCACACTTATTCGCTTGTTAATGCATGTTGCTGTGTAGTGACACTGCAGAGAAAATAAATGCACTGGGTGCTCAGAGCAACACAATTAGGGCTGTGCATAAATATAGTGCTTTATTGTCTAAACTGGTTTTATCTGTATTTTGAATGTTTTTTTACTTTTACAAAAATATTTACTAATGTTTTCATGGTATACTTTAGAATTTTAAAATATATCACAATATGTACGGTTGAAACTAAAATAAAACATTGATTTGCTTTAAATATATAATAGACAAGATCATACATCAATCATTTTACCTTTGGGCCAATATGCATAATGCTCTTACTTTATGGCCATTCATACTTGTGCAGTGACATTGTACCCATTGCACATACATAGAGGAAATCAACAGGCTGGGTGCTCAGAACAACACAATGGGAATGATTTATCATCTGTCTAGCCAAACACTGGACAAATGCTGTTCACATGTTATTTCTACTACTAGATGGGCCTGAGAAGCTTGAAAGCATTAAAGCTAGGGACAGCCATGTAACTAGAATCTTTAGAAGCTGTTTGGCAATTGTAACCTATGTATTTCTCTATTGAGTTTCTTTACAACAAGTATAATGACCGGGCAAGACATTTTGATTCTGCATGTAGCAATAAAGGAACACATGATTTACAATGACTGCATTTTTTACATTTCTACTACTATGGGAGGATAAAACCAGGTTTCTTGTATTCTTCTGGATATGTATTCCAAGCCACCACTGGTTATGGATATCTGTGTTAAAGCCACTGTATTTAAAATACAATTAACCCAAAAATGTTATATTGTTTTTCAATTCAGTCATTTTCCACCCCTCTAACTGATGAGCTTTATTGGGGGTTTTTTCCCTCAAAGATTACCAAAGATGAGTGACAAAACCTAAAGTTGGTCAGTAACATTCAAACTACATCTACTGCAGCTAAATATTATGAGATCAAAAGAGCCTGTGGCTAACTTGGCAGACATTCAGGGATGGGCAAATGTGCCGGAGTTCAATTTGCTGACAGTCGAGGGAATTCTGTTTGAAATTTGGTGAATCCGAACTTAGAGGTTAATCCCACTGAAACCTACAGGGGAGGGGTGACTCCTGTTAGTATTCTGGATATTTTTAGCGCTAATAGGTAAAGAACTGTAAAAAAGGCATACAAAAACTGGGCAATGGGGACATGTACCAATGCAAGAAATGTTTTAAAAAATACAGTAGAGCAGGGAGAGGGTCTTTTACTTTACCTTTGAGTGCAACAATTAAAATACACAAATCCATTAACCAACATTCTTTAGGGATGCCTTAAATTTGTATGTGGTGTTATAGAGCAGTACAATTTGCATTGACAGCCGGAGTTACAGAAAATGCTAGCTGCGCATATTTGGCTTTGAAATAAAAAATTTTGTTTACAATTATCCCTCTGCGCATAAAGTAGCACCCCAATCTGATTAATTGATTCAAAAATGGCTTTTTGTCAGGTAGTTTTAGCAGCAACAAATGCTGATCCTTGGGCTCACTTCGGCTATTCACAATAGCCTGTACAGCAGCGGCTCAGCCGAGCCGAACCCATATGCTTTGGCTTGGCTGAGATGTAGTGACACCCGAAGCGTTTTTCATGCAAATGAAAGCTGGGCAGAGCCAGCCGTATCAATCACTTGGCTCACTTCACTTCGGCTGGGTTACTCACTCGGCCGACTTCGTGCATAACTCTCTTAGTTTTTGATGCAGTCATTTTCCACCCCCTCACTGGGTTTTCTTAAATTTGTTTTATTTTCTGGAAGATGCTCAAGGATAAGTGAAAATGCCTAAAGTTGGGCAGTACCATAAAAGCATAGGAGTATGAAGAAGCCTGTGGCTAACTAGGCAGACATTTAGGAATGTCAATTTTGTTTAAAATTTGGTCAAACTTTGTTGTTTATCAGTAAATATTCTTACATATAGATGAACCGATCAGCTTACATTGTACACAGTGCAGCAGACACAGTAACCCCAGGAGATGAATCATGTCTACAATGAGAAACTCAGCTCTGGATAATGTTATGTATTCTGATCAATGGGCTCTTCCTATAGACGGATCTCTATTTACACATGAACTCAATTGAATATATTTACATACAGTACATGATGAATAATTAAGTGGATAAACCAATTGCCATCTTAGTTCCTCTATCTGTAATTTTACTGTACATACATATACTGCTTTATTATGTGAACTGGTTTTATCTGTATTTTACTTTGACAAAATATAACAATAATACAACAATCGCTTTTCCTTTGGGTCAATGTGAATGATTCTCTTACTTTAAGGCCATTCACACTTATCTGCTTGTTAATGCATGCAGTTGTGTGGTAACATTGTACCCAATGCACATACATAGAAATATAAATGCACTGGGTACTCAATGCAACACCATGGGGTCTATTTATAAAATATTCACAAGGTTGTTCACTCTGCAAATATCTCTGAATGTTTGTTTTGTGTGGATATATGCCAAAATGATCATTCTTTATTTATTTCTTGACAGGAGAATGTATTTTCCTTTTTTTTAATATAATATTGCATTAAAGCCACTAGATGGAACTGAGAAGCATACACATACATGCTAATTTCCTATGCTCCCTATGCTCATTTAGCACTATCTAGTGGCCAAATTTCGATATTTCATGAAAACATTAAACAATTAATTCCTCTTGCCAAAAAGAACGTTCGTGCTAGTTAATATTTGCACAGATCAAACAGATATATACAGG
>NW_017309033.1:107204-108603 GCF_000935625.1 Nanorana parkeri
GCCCTTAAGCCCCCACCCTGTACCTCTTTACTCGCTGGAGATTGTCATCCATTGTAAGTCATTTAATTGAAACAGCTTACATTTTTTTTAACTTTAATATAACTTTAAGGTGGTTCTTGTATTTTTAGAATACAGTTAAATTTAAACAGCTCTGGAGTGTTAGAGAAGCTCCCTTTACCTATCCTGAGTCTGTTTTTGTGTCAAAAATATTTGTATTAGTGGTGAATGTGACAGTAGATACTGAAGAATAGAGAAATAATAAAGACATGCTCAAGAATATTAAAGGAGAACTATGAGGTGAGTGATTTCCCCTCATCCTCATTGTTAGAGTCAACCTGTGACAAAGAAGCTGTCACAGGTCAGCTCTATTGGTCGGGAAGTGAGCGAACACATACTGTCGCTTGCTCACTTTCTGATTATCTCCCTGCAAAGGGTGACTGTCAGTCACCTCTCCCCACAAAGGTTCCCCCCGCTCCGATCCTTCAGCGCTGAGTGGAGGAACGGATGGGGTAGGGGGTGGGCACAGCTGGCTCTGTCGCTCACGCAGATGGGTTGATCTCGACATTATTGTCGGCATCCATCCAGGCTGCGGCACTCTCAGTATATCGCCAGCAATAGCCCACTATATACTGAGCTTTGGGTCACAGGAGGAGGTTAGTATATGTCCTCCTGTGACCCTAAATAGATCTATGGGGAAAAACACTTACCCCATAGTTCTCTTTTAATGGTAACTCTAATGCTAACAATAACCCTAATGCTAACCTTAAACCTTTATCCACATAGCCTTGTGAAAACCATGTCAATGCTAACATGACTTTGTTGCTATTACTCACAATATCAGTGCTAACATGGTGGTCACATGACTTGATTATAAAACACACACATGCGATTTTTTTAAATCCTTTTTTAAGTAAATGTTACCTAAGCAGTCAGCATGGCAACATTGGAGGCTAAGGATTAGTGGTAAAATCACTCCACTCATCTCTATGCCTCACAAGAGTCAATTTTGAAATCACTGATTCAGAGTCATCTAATTCTTTCTTAAAAAAACTTAGTTTGTTTAACTAAATCAGGGCCGTCATGTTAAACCCCTTCCTTTTCAGGGCATTTTTTAAAATTTTTATTGGTGTTGCAGACTCTGCCCTCCACTCCAGCAGTGAAATGTCCCTCGGCGTCCTCACATCTAATACACTGTATTGGACATGATGACTTATGGGACCTTAGATCACTAGAGCGGAGGGGAAGAGAGGCTGCAGGGACTGGTCAAGCATTCAGGCAGGCCCAGGATCAGGTGAGTTTATTTGTGTTATTTTACACCCTATATCAAAAGGAGCACGTAACCCTTGCAGTGACGTTAATTTTTCATATGTCTGGAGCTCTTCTTTAAGACTAGATGTGG
>NW_017309034.1:0-994 GCF_000935625.1 Nanorana parkeri
CTTCTCGGCTCCGCTCCCCTCTTCTCGGCTCCCCTCTTCTCAGCTCTGCTCCCCTCCTCTCAGCTCTGCTCCCCTCTTCTCTTCTCAGCTCTGCTCCCCTCTTCTCTTCTCAGCTCTGCTTCCCTCTTCTCTTCTCAGCTCCGCTCCCCTCTTCTCTTCTCAGCTCTGCTCCCCTCTTCTCTTCTCAGCTCTGTTCCTCTCTTCTCGGCTCCGCTCCCCTCTTCTCTTCTCAGCTCTTCTCTTATCAGCTCTGCTCTTCTCTTCTCAGCTCTGCTCCCCTCTTCTCTTCTCAGCTCTGCTCCCCTCTTCTCTTCTCAGCTCTGCTCCCCTCTTCTCGGCTCCGTTCCCCTCTTCTCGGCTCCCCTCTTCTCGGCTCCCCTCTTCTCGGCTCCGTTCCCCTCTTCTCGGCTCCCCTCTTCTCGGCTCTGCTCCCCTCTTCTCTGCCCATCTTCTCGGGCTCCCCTCTTCTCGGCTCCCCTCTTCTCCCCTCTTCTCGGCTCCTCTCCCCTCTTCTCCGCTCCCCTCTTCTCGGCTCCCCTCTTCTAGGCTCCCCTCTTCTCGGCTCTGCTCCCCTCTTCTCTACCCCCCTCTACTCTGCTCCCCTCTTCTCGGCTCCCCTCTTCTCGGCTCCGCTCCCCTCTTCTCGGCTCTGCTCCCCTCTTCTCGGGCTCCCCTCTTCTCGGCTCCCCTCCTCTCCCCTCTTCTCGGCTCCGCTCCCCTCTTCTCGGCTCCCCTCTTCTCGGCTCCCCTCTTCTCGGCTCCGCTCCCCTCTTCTCGGCTCTGCTCCCCTCTTCTCGGGCTCCCCTCTTCTCGGCTCCCCTCTTCTCCCCTCTTCTCGGCTCCGCTCCCCTCTTCTCGGCTCCCCTCTTCTCGGCTCCCCTCTTCTCGGCTCCGCTCCCCTCTTCTCGGCTCTGCTCCCCTCTTCTCGGGCTCCCCTCTTCTCGGCTCCCCTCTTCTCCCCTCTTCTCGGCTCCGCTCCCCTCTTCTCGGCTCC
>NW_017309034.1:9645-11914 GCF_000935625.1 Nanorana parkeri
GCTCCTCTCTTCTCAGCTCTGCTCCCCTCTACTCAGTTCTGCTCCCCTCTTCTCAGCTCTGCTCCCCTCTTCTCAGCTCTGCTCCCCTCTACTCAGCTCTGCTCCCCTCTTCTCAGCTCTGCTCCCCTCTTCTCTTCTCAGCTCTGCTGTTCTCTTCTCAGCTCCGCTCCCCTCTTCTCTTCTCAGCTCTGCTCCCCTCTTCTCTTCTCAGCTCTGCTCTTCTCTTCTCAGCTCTGCTCTTCTCTTCTCAGCTCTGCTCCCCTCTTCTCAGCTCTGCTCTTCTCTTCTCAGCTCTGCTCTTCTCTTCTCAGCTCCGCTCCCCTCTTCTCATCTCTGCTCTTCTCTTCTCAGCTCTGCTCCCCTCTTCTCTTCTCTGCTCTGCTCCCCTCTTCTCTTCTCAGCTCTGCTCTTCTCTTCTCAGCTCCGCTCCCCTCTTCTCGGCTCCGCTCCCCTCTTCTCGGCTCCCCTCTTCTCAGCTCTGCTCCCCTCCTCTCAGCTCTGCTCCCCTCTTCTCTTCTCAGCTCTGCTCCCCTCTTCTCTTCTCAGCTCTGCTTCCCTCTTCTCTTCTCAGCTCCGCTCCCCTCTTCTCTTCTCAGCTCTGCTCCCCTCTTCTCTTCTCAGCTCTGTTCCTCTCTTCTCGGCTCCGCTCCCCTCTTCTCTTCTCAGCTCTTCTCTTATCAGCTCTGCTCTTCTCTTCTCAGCTCTGCTCCCCTCTTCTCTTCTCAGCTCTGCTCCCCTCTTCTCTTCTCAGCTCTGCTCCCCTCTTCTCGGCTCCGTTCCCCTCTTCTCGGCTCCCCTCTTCTCGGCTCCCCTCTTCTCGGCTCCGTTCCCCTCTTCTCGGCTCCCCTCTTCTCGGCTCTGCTCCCCTCTTCTCGGGCTCCCCTCTTCTCGGCTCCCCTCTTCTCCCCTCTTCTCGGCTCCGCTCCCCTCTTCTCGGCTCCCCTCTTCTCGGCTCCCCTCTTCTAGGCTCCCCTCTTCTCGGCTCTGCTCCCCTCTTCCCTACCCCCCTCTACTCTGCTCCCCTCTTCTCCGCTTTATAATCTGAAGTTGGTTTGTGTCGGGTTCCCGTCCTGCGAGCTGTGACGGGAGATGTCCGTGTCCTGCAGATCAGTAAAGGGATCACGGTGAAGGAATTGCGTTATCTGTGGGGGATCGTCAATGAGAGTATCCTGCAGACCATCCAGAGGGCGCTGCTGGAGAGACACCCGACCCGCCCGTTCATCGCGGAGCTGCAGGGAATATTCAACGTTCTGCTGCGCGGGACAGCCGAGGAGGTAAGACAACAATGTGACCTCCGACCTTCTCCGAGAGCCGCCATCTTACTTCCTGGCATCCCAACAACTGCACTCCATGATCCCCGCCCCCCCTCTGGTCTCCTCAATGTCCCGTCCGAAGGGTTTTGATATTTGGGTCAGGATAACATTCTTCCTCCCGGTGCACCCCGACCTCCCACGTGGGAAATTTCCGGGCCCCTCCCCTTGGCGCCGTGAGCAGGAAATCGCCCGCGTTACAGTCCGATGTATCACATGCCGGGTGACCCCCCCCCCCAACACTCCCAGACCTGCAGAGCGTCACCCTGACTAAGTGCGATCAGCTGCAGAGGAATTCCGACCCGTTAACCCCTGGGAATAAGTGAATGATCGGAGTCGTTCCTGACGTGTCATGTGACTTTCCTGAACCGACGTGTCATGTGACTTTCCTGAACCGACGTGTCATGTGACTTTCCTGAACCGACGTGTCATGTGACTTTCCTGAACCGACGTGTCATGTGACTTTCCTGAACCGACGTGTCATGTGACTTTCCTGAACCCCGCTCTCACGTGTCCGGACGTAGAATAACGTTGTCACTGCAGCTGTGCTGAAACTACAAATCCCGTCATCTCCGGGAGTCCTGGCTGCGCAATGCCTCCCTGGGGCTTGTAGTGCCACCACAGCTGGAGGTCGCCTACCATTGTTCTAAGGTCCGGTGTGTGTCTGTCTTGCAGGAGATGAAGAGCGAGGAGGTGGTGAAGATCGTGGACAGGCTGCACAATTCGGAGGACAAAGTCAAAGCGGTGACCCCGAAATCTCTGCTGGACAACTGCAACAGGGTCCTGTACGCCCTCTACGGGGAGGACTGCCGGCTGGGCAACTCCAGGTCAGAGGACACGCTCTGCCCTCCCGGATCACTTCCAGAACCTTCTAGTCAGGAATGAAGAGTTCATAGCCGGAATCTCCAAATCCGGGGAATTCAGGGATGAGTCAAAGCCGAAAAATGCCGCTTCCCCCC
>NW_017309034.1:12210-17655 GCF_000935625.1 Nanorana parkeri
GGGAGGGGGGCAATGGGGGGGGGATGGGTTTGACTGGACTGGATAGAGGCCGAGCACAGCCGAGTATTTATTGATCACCCGAATGGTATATTTATGATTGTAGGGGGGTCCGAGAACCGAAGTAGAAGTTCCTATGCGGACCACCCCAGTCCAAATCCGATGCTGTTGTGTCTCATGGTATGTCCCCTGTGTTCAATGATTCCTATGCTGGCGGGCCCCTGTGCTGACCGGCCCCTGTGCAGGAGGACTGGAGCCAATCTGCTCCTTGTCATTGTACAGTGCGCTCAGCCGCCCACAGGGATTGCTGATAGGAGGAGAGAGCAAAGGGATGACCTCTTCAGTTTTCTCATCACGTGACCAAGGTGGAGCATTTAGTGGTCATGTGACTGGTCCGGAGGGACACCTTAGATAGTGAACTATGGATTATATGTATTTATTTCAGGTTTTATAGCACCGACATGATGCGTAGCGCTGTACATTCCCAGCAGTCCCTGCGCCTAAAGAGCTTACAATCTAACGTCCTTATCTCACATACGAGGGCCAATTAACCTTCTTGCATGTCTTTAGATGGGGGAGGGAGGGGGGAACACATGTAAACTCCATGCAGATATCGTCCTGGCCGGGATTTGATCCATGGACCCCGGTGCTGCAGGTCAGATGAGACAACCAGCGAGCCCCCGGGATTGGACGATGGAGGAATATCAGTCCCAGACATTAGGATCAGGTCCCCAGACACGGCTCGTCCCTGCTCCCTGACTGCATGGTGTATGTGATGATATGATGGAGTACACGCCCCTCACATGCTTCTCTGTGTCTTTCGTTTGCATGACAGCGCTGTGAGACCCCGCCGATGCATGACCAATGACCGGGATTGTATGACATCACGAGGAAGGGCCCCGCATGATCCTCTGCCCTCACCCCGGCCAGCCCAGCATGGGATTGTACGGACGCAGTGATTGGATGTCTCTGATTTATGTCAAAGAAACCATCGGCGGCGTCGCCCCAAACATCCCGGTTCTGAACCCGAGACCACCGACCCAGCCACACATTGGAAGATCCGCCATCGGATTCCGTCCCGGCCAAGGGCCCCACAAGGGCCCCAGTCATGTGTTCTCATCTTTTACTGCTAATGTGCAAAACTAAAAACCGACATTCAGTCCTATAGATCAGAATCCATCAGAACCAATCAGAACCAATCAGGACCAGGAGCAGCTCAGCAAAGTGTCCCTGCAGGGGCTTCAGAGTGATGACAGTTCTATATGGGCCCCTCGGGGTTGTATATGGGACCCTCGGGGTTGTATATGGGACCCTCGGGTTGTATACGGGACCCTCCGGGTTGTATATGGGACCCTCGGGTTGTATATGGGACCCTCGGGTTGTATATGGGACCCTCGGGTTGTATATGGGCCCCTCGGGGTTGTATATGGGACCCTCCGGGTTGTATATGGGACCCTCGGGTTGTATATGGGACCCTCGGGTTGTATATGGGACCCTCCGGGTTGTATATGGGACCCTCCGGTTTTTTATTGTTATTCTCGTTTAATTTGTCCCATTAATGTTCAGATGAAGGAGCCCAAAACACGAGGAAGATGACACATGGGGTGAGATGAGGATGATGGGACTTCATAAAGACAATGGGGGGAATTTATCAAAACTGGGGCCGTTGTCCATGAAAACCAATCAGCTTCTCTCTTCACTTTGTTCAGTTAAGCTTTGAAAATGAAAGCGAGAAGCTGATTGGCCGGCTGCTCCAGATCTGATAAATTCCCCTCAATCAATTATTCCTATCAGTTATAGGAAATGGGAACAGATATAAAACAATACAGGACACATGGGGGAGGGGGGAGGAAGGGATCCTATCAGACGGGATTTGGGGTCATCGGCTCTTGTTTGGGGTCCCTGTGGTAGTCACAATGGTTACATTTATCTGCTGCTCCAGAATTGTTACATTGTATCTCTTCTTACTGAGATCGATGTCCTGTGATCCTCATCGCCCTCTGGTGGCCATACTCAGGTACTGCCCCCAATCACCTCTGGTGGCCATAGTCAGGTACTGCCCCCAATCACCTCTGGTGGCCATAGTCAGGTACTGCCCCCAATCACCTCTGGTGGCCACTGTCAGGTACTGCCCCCAATCACCTCTGGTGGCCACTGTCAGGTACTGCCCCCAATCACCTCTGGTGGCCACAGTCAGGTACTGCCCCCAATCACTGCTGTGCGTAGTATTGGAAGAAGATTTTTGCAGACGGTTCATTCACTCAGAGTGAATGTTCCGACACTTTCCACGGACGGATATCTGTGTAAATCGTTTTATAAACAGTCCCCCCAGTGTAAGAGGTGATCATCTCTGTGTAAATGTCTGTAACCATCATCATCACTACCATCATCACCACCACCAATTTCACCATCATCACCGCCACCCCCACCATCATCATCATCACCGCTATCATCATCACTACCAACCACTATCATCACCACCCCCACCATCATCATCACCACCAACACCACCATCATCATCACCACCATCATCATCATCACCACCACCAATTTCATCATCACCACCACCATCATCATCACCCTCACCACCACCCCCACCATCATCATCACCACCATCATCATCACCACCACCAATTTCATCATCATCATCACCACCACCAATTTCATCATCATCATCACCACCACCATCATCATCACTACCAACCACTGTCATCACCACCATCATCACCACCCCCACCATCATCATCACCACCACCCCCACCATCATCACCACCACCACCATCATCATCACCACCCCCACCATCATCATCACCACCACCATCATCATCATCACCCCCACCATCATCATCACCACCACCATCATCATCAACACCACCATCATCATCACTACCAACCACTGTCATCACCACCATCATCACCACCCCCACCATCATCACCCCCACCATCATCATCACCACCACCCCCACCATCATCATCACCCCCACCATCACCATCATCACCACTATCACCCCCACCATCATCAGCAGCAGCTCAGTCATGATGGATAGTGCATGAGGAGGAGCAGATAAACAAGCTGCATGGAGTATTGACCCGTGGCACACGATGCGATTGTATGTTCTGATCACCTACATGTGGGTTGTGTAGTTCCCGTTATGGGGAGTTGTTGGTTCGGTGGGACGATCAATTGATCACTGATAATGAATCAATAGCAGATGGTGGTGTGATTGATCTGGGGACTACCCCCCGCTTCCTTCATACCGAAGATCCACAATAGCCGTCAATGGCGTTATCTAGACATGCCGCAGCTGCTTGGTCACATGACCGGCGAGCCGCCCTTGACCCACCCAGGCCACCGTCCAGTCCAGGTGACTACGGAAACGTTTCTATATTCTCTGTGAATGATTCCTCCTGACCCCGGAATTGGGGGCGTTCAGGTGCAGTGCAGCATGTGAGCAGTCGGGGCAGCTGTGAACTTTGACCCCTGAATGAAGTAAAGGGGACCTGTCACAGCTGATCCCATCCAGTGTAGAAGGCGAGCACCAGGGCGCACTGCTGGTTCCAGGATGGGACGAGTCATTGTGGCGAGTCCTCCGGGAATGAAGTCAGGACACAGGATGGAGCCCGGGGAATGGAGAGGAGCCTGAGCCCCACCCAGATGATCCGTGTGCAGTGATCACTCCGACATGTTTCAGGTCCCGGTGACGTCCTCATACCAGACATAGGAATCATTGAGGGGAAGAAGACCTGGAGCAGGCAGAACCCGCAGCGGCTGTACATGGCGACCAATCAGCTTCCGGCTTTCAAAGCTGCAATCTGATTGGTCGCCATGTACAGCCGCTTCAGATCCCGTCTGCTCCCCCAATTGTTCAGCGCGAGCGTCTCTCCCGCAGCGCAGGAACAAAGTCCGAAATCTATTTATATATTCAATCATTATTTGTGTGACGACATTTTATAACAATAAAGTTTTTTATAATCCTGTGCCGCGTCCTCCCGACCTCTCATTTCTATTGTCATGTCAGAGGATGTGAGGATGTTACAGCGAGAGAAAGGAGACCTTCCAATGTACACATGTGGAGGCTGAGCCCCAGACTCCCTTCAGTCATATCTGACCTCCGTCCTGACCTCCAGTCTTCTATCTGGCCTCCCTATCGAGTCCTATGGATACTGCCTATAGATAGATACTCCCTATAGAGCCCTATAGATACTCCCTATACCATCCTATGGATACTCCCTATAGATAGATACTCCCTATAGATCCCTATGGATACTCCCTATACAGTCCTATGGATGCTCCCTATAGAGCCCTATGGATAATCTTTATACAGTCCTATGGCTACTCCCTATATAGCCCTATGGATAATCTTTATACAGTCCTATGGCTACTCCCTATAGAGCCCTATAGAAACTCCATATACCATCCTATGGATACTCCCTATAGATAGATACTCCCTATAGATCCCTATGGATACTCCCTATACAGTCCTATGGATGCTCTCTATAGAGCCCTATAGATACTCCCTATACCATCCTATGGATACTCCCTATAGATACTCCCTATGGACACTCCCTATACAGTCCTATGGATACTCCCTATACAGTCCTATGGATGCTCCCTATACAGTCCTATGGATGCTCCCTATACAGTCCTATGGATGCTCCCTATAGAGCCCTATGGATACTCCCTATACAGTCCTATGGATACTTCCTACAGAGCCCTATGGATGCTCCCTATAGATACTCCTTATACAGTCCCATGAATACTCCCTATGGAACCCTATGGATACTCCCTATACAGTCCTATGGATACTCCCTATACAGTCCTATGGACACTCCCTATACAGTCCTATGGATACTCCCTATACAGTCCTATGGATACTCCCTATACAGTCCTATGGATACTCCCTATACAGTCCTATGGATACTCCCTATACAGTCCTATGGATACTCCCTATACAGAAGACAGAGGCGGGCTGATTACAGTACAAGTTTTATTAATACTGGATCTTCACAGTGCGGAGTTACCAATCAGCGTGATTGTGACGACGACAAAAACAATCGCTCGGCTTCCAAATAATAATAAAAAGAGAGGAAAAAAAAAAGGCGAAGAAGTGACGCGAGGAAGAGAAAGCGAATAACGGAAAGTTCCGGAACACGGCCAAGAGAGCAAACATTTCTACATCTGAAAGACACAGTGAGACGTCGGTGGGCGGCGGGAGGGGGAGCCCCCCCTTTAACATCATACAAAATCATGGAGAGGAAGCGGATGGCGATGGCGGCGGCGGCGTCTGGCCGGTGAGAGATATAGGCAATGTGAAGTTACGCACACACACAAACGTAGACACACATATCCAGTGTAAATAGGACTTCTCTGTACAACGACAACAGTGCACACAGGGGAGCTAATAGAAAGGAAGTGGCCGTCCTAGCCATCGCACACAATGCTGGGGG
>NW_017309034.1:17692-27449 GCF_000935625.1 Nanorana parkeri
GTGGTGGGCGGGGCTTGTGAACGGGCCTACATAGGTGGCGCTGCACTGCACGCTGGTAGGCAATGGAGGTTGGGGGGAGCGTTGGGGGTTAGTAGTAGTAGTATTCTAGTGCGGAGTGTCTCCATCCTGCCATGGCAGCACCTGTCTTATGACCGCAATGTCCCGGAGGTCACCCACAAGTAGGACGGGTTATGGGGAGGAGGAAGGGCGGAGATTACACAGGAAGTGGGGAGTTATCAAGAGGCGTGGCTTAATGTCAACTTTCTAAAACTCCCTAAAGCTGAACTCCGGGCAGATTCCAATTACGTTCACATCAGTTCTATCCCCCGCCAATTGTGTTCAGCCAGTCCTGTGATCCAGGGAGCCCGGCCAGACAACGTAGCTGGGTCAGCGACCTCAGTTTTCCCAAACTGCATTTAAGCCATAGAGCAAGGTCACTGACCCGCCCCCGGCCTGTGATTGGACAAGGAAGGAGATGCAGCATACTAATGATGTTGTCACTCTGACCTCCCCTCCTGTGCACATGTTTAGGCTATTGAGTGTTGGCGCTGTGCATGGCGATCAGCTCTGATCAGTTCAGACTGCTGAGTGCTGCAATGCCAAAGATCAGAGGGAGGAGATTTCGGGACGGAGTCCCCCCCGTATGTGCCCAGATCTACAGCCATCTCATGGAGCCCCGTATGGACCCAGATCTACAGCCATCTCATGGAGCCCCGTATGGACCCAGATCTACAGCCATCTCATGGAGCCCCGTATGGACCCAGATCTACAGCCATCTCATGGAGCCCCGTATGGACCCAGATCTACAGCCATCTCATGGAGCCCCGTATGGACCCAGATCTACAGCCATCTCATGGAGCCCCGTATGGACCCAGATCTACAACCATCTCATGGAGCCCCATATATATACCTAGATCTACAGCCATCTCATGGAGCCCCGTATGGACCCAGATCTACAACCATCTCATGGAGCCCCATATAGACCCAGATCTACAGCCATCTCATGGAGCCCCATATGGACCCAGATCTACAGTCATCTCATGGAGCCCCATATGGACCCAGATCTACAACCATCTCATGGAGCCCCATATAGACCCAGATCTACAGTCATCTCATGGAGCCCCATATAGACCCAGATTACAGTCATCTCATGGAGCCCCATATGGACCCAGATCTACAGCCATCTCATGGAGCCCCGTATAGACCCAGATCTACAGCCATCTCATGGAGCCCCGTATGTGCCCAGATCTATAGCCACCTCATGGAGCCCCATATGGACCCAGATCTACAACCATCTCATGGAGCCCCATATGTGCCCAGATCTACAGTCATCTCATGGAGCCCCGTATGTGCCCAGATCTATAGCCACCTCATGGAGCCCCATATGGACCCAGATCTACAGCCATCTCATGGAGCCCCGTATAGACCCAGATCTACAGCCATCTCATGGAGCCCCGTATAGACCCAGATCTACAGCCATCTCATGGAGCCCCGTATGGACCCAGATCTACAACCATCTCATGGAGCCCCATATATATACCTAGATCTACAGCCATCTCATGGAGCCCCGTATGGACCCAGATCTACAACCATCTCATGGAGCCCCATATAGACCCAGATCTACAGCCATCTCATGGAGCCCCATATGGACCCAGATCTACAGTCATCTCATGGAGCCCCATATGGACCTAGATCTACAACCATCTCATGGAGCCCCATATAGACCCAGATCTACAGTCATCTCATGGAGCCCCATATAGACCCAGATTACAGTCATCTCATGGAGCCCCATATGTACCCAGATCTACAGTCATCTCATGGAGCCCCGTATAGACCCAGATCTACAGCCATCTCATGGAGCCCCGTATGTGCCCAGATCTATAGCCACCTCATGGAGCCCCATATGGACCCAGATCTACAACCATCTCATGGAGCCCCATATGTGCCCAGATCTACAGTCATCTCATGGAGCCCCGTATGTGCCCAGATCTATAGCCACCTCATGGAGCCCCATATGGACCCAGATCTACAGCCATCTCATGGAGCCCCGTATAGACCCAGATCTACAGCCATCTCATGGAGCCCCGTATAGACCCAGATCTACAGCCATCTCATGGAGCCCCGTATGGACCCAGATCTACAACCATCTCATGGAGCCCCATATATATACCTAGATCTACAGCCATCTCATGGAGCCCCGTATGGACCCAGATCTACAACCATCTCATGGAGCCCCATATAGACCCAGATCTACAGCCATCTCATGGAGCCCCATATGGACCCAGATCTACAGTCATCTCATGGAGCCCCATATGGACCCAGATCTACAACCATCTCATGGAGCCCCATATAGACCCAGATCTACAGTCATCTCATGGAGCCCCATATAGACCCAGATTACAGTCATCTCATGGAGCCCCATATGGACCCAGATCTACAGCCATCTCATGGAGCCCCGTATGGACCCAGATTACAGTCATCTCATGGAGCCCCATATTGACCCAGATCTACAGCCACCTCATGGAGCCCCATATAGACCCAGATCTACAGTCATCTCATGGAGCCCCATATGGACCCAGATCTATAGCCATCTCATGGAGCCCCATATGGACCCAGATCTACAGTCATCTCATGGAGCCCCATATGGACCCAGATCTACAGCCATCTCATGGAGCCCCATATGTGCCCAGATCTACAGCCACCTCATGGAGTCCCATATGTGCCCAGATCTACAGCCATCTCATGGAGCCCCATATAGACCCAGATCTACAGCCATCTCATGGAGCCCCGTATGTGCCCAGATCTACAACCATCTCATGGAGCCCCATATAGACCCAGATCTACAGCCATCTCATGGAGCCCCATATGGACCCAGATCTACAGTCATCTCATGGAGCCCCATATGGACCCAGATCTACAACCATCTCATGGAGCCCCGTATGGACCCAGATCTACAACCATCTCATGGAGCCCCATATGGACCCAGATCTACAGCCATCTCATGGAGCCCCGTATGTGCCCAGATTTACAACCATCTCATAAAGTCCCGTATGGACCCAGATCTACAGCCATCTCATGGAGCCCTGTATGTGCCCAGATTTACAGCCATCTCATAAAGCCCTGTATAGACTCAAATCTACAGTCATCTTATGGCTCCCCGTATGGACCCAGATCTAGAGACATTTTATGGCTCCCCGTATGGACCCAGATCTACAGCCATCTCATTTGAGATCTGTATGTGCCTAGATGTACAGCCATCTCTTTGAACCCCAGATGGGCCAAGATCTACAGCCATCTTATGGAGCCCTAAATGGGCCTAGATCTACAGCCATCCCTTGGAGCACTGTATATGCCCAGATTTACAGTTTATGGAGTCTTGTATGTGCCCATATCTACAGCCATATACTAAATCTTACAAGAGCCACCATCCATTCACCCATCACTGTCCCATCTGCTAATTTCTGAACACAACTTGTGGCCAAACATGACACCATCCACTAAGATCCCCCAACTCTCCAAACACTTTGGAAGTGTCCTGAGCTTCCTGGTCACCTAATCTCCCAACTGGTACACCAATCCAACAATTTGGCTATTA
The DNA here is from genome assembly GCF_000935625.1 of Nanorana parkeri. Classification (NCBI taxonomy): domain Eukaryota; kingdom Metazoa; phylum Chordata; class Amphibia; order Anura; family Dicroglossidae; genus Nanorana; species Nanorana parkeri. Next base: position 21,288 of record NW_017309034.1, read on the forward strand.
GTTTAATTCCTTGAGGACCTTAATTCCCGAGGACCCCTATGAGCCATAAACCTTCCTCTGCTATAAATATTGGAAGCATGTTTCATAGTGACTGGCTGCAATGTGATTAGTCCTTCAAGCTATAGAAGACCTTCTGGAATCTTACACGAGGTTTGGTCTAACACTGACCCTACCCAGGAATATAAGACCACCACACTGGGTATCATTGACTTGGCCCCTTGCACATATGGTCAAATCTGTGCAGACTATTGGTAGGCACGTGCCCAAAGTTATGAGCTTTGTAAGTAGTGATAGAAGTGGTTCTCTGATTACCTCATACGTAATCCTATCATGACCTCACACACAGTCCAATGATGACCTCACACACAATCTTATGATGACCTCACACACAGTCCTATGATGACCTTACATATGGTCCTATGATGACCTCTCATACAGTGTTATGAATACATCACCTTACAGTCTTATGACCTCACACACAGTCCTATGATGACCTCACACACAGTCCTATGATGGCCTTACATATGGTCCTATGATGACCTCTCATACAGTGTTATGAATACATCACCTTACAGTCTTATGACCACACACACAGTCCTATGATGACCTTACATATGGTTCTATTATGACCTCACACACAGTCCTATGATGACCTCACACACAGTCCTATGATGACCTCACACACAGTCCTATGATGGCCTTACATATGGTCCTATGATGACCTCTCATACAGTGTTATGAATACATCACCTTACAGTCTTATGACCTCACACACAGTCCTATGATGACCTCACACGCAGTCCTATGATGACCTCACACACAGTCCTATGATGACCTCATACGATGCTTCTGATTTAGGCCAGTTGTTGCAGCGTAATTATTTTCAGATTAGATTTTGCTGCAACTTAATTTGCTCAATAAATAGCTAGTTAGTCTCATATAACTGGGCTCAGGTTCTGTTCTACTGAAGACGTTTCGCCTTTCATCCAGGTAGCTTCTTCAGTAGTAATGAATGTCAGGAACATCTCTGGTATGGTGGCTGAGCGGTTCCCAGCTTTTATATTACAGAACAAGCCCAGTTACATGTGATTACTACTACTAGCTATACCAGGACCTGGCAGAACCTTTCCAAACACATAGTCAGATCCCTGGTCTGAGCTATGACTCTTCATGACCCACAAAGAATTATGGACCTCCATGGCCAAGACGGACAGAACATACCAGAAGAGTCATACAGCCATTATCAACCAAACTTCTCAAGATCACTTACACAACCCCAACAATGGAACTTTCCTGACCTTCAGCCACAAAAAAACGGATAAAGAAGGTCTCCACCCTCTAAGAACTCCATGACTTCTTCTTGACTTGCTGTAGTGTATTTTCATTATATTTAGTATCACATACAGCTTCTCCGATATCACATACAGCTTCTCCGATATCACATACAGCTTCTCCTATATCACATACAGCTTCTCCTATATCACATACAGCTTCTCCGATATCGCATACAGCTTCTCCGATATCACATAAGGCTTTGCAAAAGAGACCTCATCACCCTGGAATCCTGTCCACCAGCCATCTCCCTTGTCCACCAGCCATCTCCCTTGTCCACCAGCCATCTCCCTTGTCCACCAGCCATCTGCCTTTTCCACCAGCCATCTCCCTTGTCCACCAGCCATCTGCCTTTTCCACCAGCCATCTCCCTTGTCCACCAGCCATCTCCCTTGTCCACCAGCCATCTCCCTTATCCACCAGCCATCTCCCTTGTCCACCAGCCATCTGCCTTTTCCACCAGCCATCTCCCTTGTCCACCAGCCATCTCCCTTGTCCACCAGCCATCTCCCTTATCCACCAGCCATCTCCCTTGTCCACCAGCCATCTGCCTTATCCACCAGCCATCTCCCTTGTCCACCAGCCATCTCCCTTGTCCACCAGCCATCTCCCTTGTCCACCAGCCATCTCCCTTGTCCACCAGCCATCTCCCTTGTCCACCAGCCATCTCCCTTGTCCACCAGCCATCTCCCTTGTCCACCAGCCATCTCCCTTGTCCACCAGCCATCTCCCTTGTCCACCAGCCATCTCCCTTGTCCACCAGCCATCTCCCTTGTCCACCAGCCATCTCCCTTGTCCACCAGCCATCTCCCTTGTCCACCAGCCATCTCCCTTGTCCACCAGCCATCTCCCTTGTCCACCAGCCATCTCCCTTGTCCACCAGCCATCTCCCTTGTCCACCAGCCATCTCCCTTGTCCACCAGCCATCTCCCTTGTCCACCAGCCATCTCCCTTGTCCACCAGCCATCTCCCTTGTCCACCAGCCATCTCCCTTGTCCACCAGCCATCTCCCTTGTCCACCAGCCATCTCCCTTGTCCACCAGCCATCTCCCTTGTCCACCAGCCATCTCCCTTGTCCACCAGCCATCTCCCTTGTCCACCAGCCATCTCCCTTGTCCACCAGCCATCTCCCTTGTCCACCAGCCATCTCCCTTGTCCACCAGCCATCTCCCTTGTCCACCAGCCATCTCCCTTGTCCACCAGCCATCTCCCTTGTCCACCAGCCATCTCCCTTGTCCACCAGCCATCTCCCTTGTCCACCAGCCATCTCCCTTGTCCACCAGCCATCTCCCTTGTCCACCAGCCATCTCCCTTGTCCACCAGCCATCTCCCTTGTCCACCAGCCATCTCCCTTGTCCACCAGCCATCTCCCTTGTCCACCAGCCATCTCCCTTGTCCACCAGCCATCTCCCTTGTCCACCAGCCATCTCCCTTGTCCACCAGCCATCTCCCTTGTCCACCAGCCATCTCCCTTGTCCACCAGCCATCTCCCTTGTCCACCAGCCATCTCCCTTGTCCACCAGCCATCTCCCTTGTCCACCAGCCATCTCCCTTGTCCACCAGCCATCTCCCTTGTCCACCAGCCATCTCCCTTGTCCACCAGCCATCTCCCTTGTCCACCAGCCATCTCCCTTGTCCACCAGCCATCTCCCTTGTCCACCAGCCATCTCCCTTGTCCACCAGCCATCTCCCTTGTCCACCAGCCATCTCCCTTGTCCACCAGCCATCTCCCTTGTCCACCAGCCATCTCCCTTGTCCACCAGCCATCTCCCTTGTCCACCAGCCATCTCCCTTGTCCACCAGCCATCTCCCTTGTCCACCAGCCATCTCCCTTGTCCACCAGCCATCTCCCTTGTCCACCAGCCATCTCCCTTGTCCACCAGCCATCTCCCTTGTCCACCAGCCATCTCCCTTGTCCACCAGCCATCTCCCTTGTCCACCAGCCATCTCCCTTGTCCACCAGCCATCTCCCTTGTCCACCAGCCATCTCCCTTGTCCACCAGCCATCTCCCTTGTCCACCAGCCATCTCCCTTGTCCACCAGCCATCTCCCTTATCCACCAGCCATCTCCCTTGTCCACCAGCCATCTGCCTTTTCCACCAGCCATCTCCCTTGTCCACCAGCCATCTCCCTTGTCCACCAGCCATCTCCCTTGTCCACCAGCCATCTCCCTTGTCCACCAGCCATCTCCCTTATCCACCAGCCATCTCCCTTGTCCACCAGCCATCTCCCTTATCCACCAGCCATCTCCCTTGTCCACCAGCCATCTCCCTTATCCACCAGCCATCTCCCTTGTCCACCAGCCATCTCCCTTATCCACCAGCCATCTCCCTTGTCCACCAGCCATCTCCCTTATCCACCAGCCATCTCCCTTGTCCACCAGCCATCTCCCTTGTCCACCAGCCATCTCCCTTGTCCACCAATTATCTCCCTTATCCACGAGCCATCTCCTTTTCCACGAGCCATCTCCTTTTCCACCAGCCATCTCCTTGTCAACCAGCCATGGTGAGGTGATGCCCAGAAAGCAAATTACCAGATTATCTGAAGCCTATGTACGTACGCCGTCACTTTAATCATACAGAAACAAGCAAATCTTATCCTCGTGGAGCTTTCTATAGCTTGCAATGTGCGTGGACGTGAGTGCACAGTGCAGTTTTCTGTGGTGCTCTACGGATCTTACATCTTATGTAGAAAGAAAACCACATGAAGCACTGATATCAATAAAGGTGACTGTAAAAAATGGTAACAGTAGTTGTGGAGATAGGTGAATGCAACAGCTATCAGGTGTATTCTGCTGGCATATGACATGTTTCTAACCTCCTCCTAAGCTGCTTCTGACCTTCTGAGCTGCTTCTGACCTTCTCAGCTGCTTCTGACCTTCTCAGCTGCTTCTGACCTCCTTCTAAGTCACTTCCAACCTTCTTCTAAGCTGCTCCTAAGCCGCTTCAAGCTACATTTGGATTCCATTGTATGGTGGAAAAGTAGTTCTGAACAGAAGGCTACATACACTGTGCTGGGGTATCACATTGCACATGGGCAATGGGCAGTAGTGCCACTGTGACCACGGCCATCTTGTGTAAACGACTTCATACAATGCTGCTTGGAATGGACCTTCCTGTGATAAATACCGGCCATGGACTATTATTAATGCTCTGATAGCCCAGTATGGGGAGTGATATTGCCTGCTCCCATGCTTGGTCCCATTTGCTTAGTGAGCTGGCGGTGTTATTTATTTGTGCTACTCTACACATTTCCTGGGTGGTGAGGTGACTTTCGGTGGAGAGAGTGAGGAGAGGGATGGGGTGAGATAGCTGAACATCTGAGGCCATACTAGGCATGCCGAGTGCTTCTACAATACAAGTTATGAAGGACAGAATCCAACCGCTGCCCCGCACATGATGGCGCCCCATGAAGCTGTGCAAACTAACGCCAGCTATGGTGGAATGTGGCACCCGATGTCCATGGACATATATAATGGACACCATTGAATGTCATGTGACTTTCAGTCCATTAGAATTCACCGGCTGCATCACACAATGATGGCAAATTCTTATTTGGCACAGAATATGAGAAGGATCATCCATAGGCCGAGGTCCCTGTACCACCATCACTCACACACTGCGTCCCCCCTTCTACGTCCCCTATACCTCCCCCATATACAAATCTACCTCCATCCATTTCTGGACTGTCATGTCGCTCTGGTGTGCGCTGATCTGCCGCCTATTACAGGAGTTCTGCGCTCTGCCCCAGGAAAAAACAAAAACACTTATATATATCTTAACACGTACAATTAAACATCTTTTGCTGCTTTTAATAAGATACTTTGTCTCAATTCACAAATCTGTCACACCAGGAAAAGGATCCTAATTATAACAGAAAAAAGTGAGTTACTTTCAGTCCAATCAGATTTGAAAATGACAGTCACATGACTAAAAGAAAGACCCATCTCCTTGTGGTGAAGCTTTGTGAATTGTGCCTTCCGTGGTGGATTTATAAAATCACACTTGTTACATATAAGAAAGCCGCATTGTGAGTGAAAGGGACCATCGGATCGGTCCATTCACACCAACCAGCTATCGTTCTTTCCAGATTAGTAGGAGAAGCTGCCGTTCCTTACTGATATAGAAGAATCAGCCAATGGGACCATCATGGGGACCAACCCAAAATGCTGTCCAGACACGAGGCAATTTGATTGAACTCGCAATTCCTTTTTATTTTTTAAATTGCAGGGCAACCAAAGGCATGAAATGGTGTTTTCTGCCACTTCAATCCCATTTCCATCGACCTTTTAATTCTGGTGGTTAGTCAGAGATCCGAGTGGTGGATTCCTAAGTTTCCGCCATTTACTTGTCATCATAATTTGGATTCTGGAAAGCCTTTTGAAATTGAGTGAAAATTGCCACTTGCATGGCCGCCTCCATTCATTTTACAGGCAATGCAGCGATCCGGCGGGCCTCACTTTGGTCCCAGAAGCTCTCTCTTATATCCCGAAAACTGCTTTTCCACTCCTGGAAATAAATCCTTCTATTTAGAATGACAGGAAACATAGTGAACAAAGTCTAAGTTAACGAGAATCATTTAAAATTTCTGCTACAATGTCGCAATGGGAGAGCTCATCGCAATTCTCCACCCGACCAGCAGGTGGTGTTAGATAGCTACATATGTCACAAGTCTCCTTGTGCGCAATATTACTCTTTTATCTGCCATTGGCTCAGCCAGTAGCTGGGTAAAAATATCTTCTATCCGCTCGCTACTAAATCTCCACTTCTGACCACTACACGCTAGAGGGAAATAAAAGTTATTCTTTTCAATTCCTATGTGTGTGTGTGT
>NW_017309034.1:27759-33241 GCF_000935625.1 Nanorana parkeri
GTGTGTGTGTGTGGAAATCACTCTATAGTTAATTTCTATATCGTAGTCACTGAAATTACCCCCCTTCTCTAGGGATCCTATTTTGCAACATTTTCCTTGAATGACCCATCCAAAAACATCTCTATGTGGCTCAATAACCCCAAGAGATGTCCTTTGTTCCTATTTTATAAGTTCTCATGAAGAATCTGGAATGAAACCCTCAGAAACATGTCTGAGCAATAAAGGGGAACCTCCCACTCCTCCCCAACTAACTATTTGGGAATTAACTACCAATCTGCCACCCAAACTGAATCAACCACCACGCTGCCACCCGAAGGGAATCAACCACCAAGCTGCCACCCAAAATGTTGACCTTTTACTGCCACCAGTGGCCATCGGTTGGTTGGGTGTCATGGCAGTTCCCAGGGGTTGGTTGGGTGACATGGTAGTTCCCAGGGGTTGGTTGGGGGGCATGGCAGTTCCCAGGGGTTGGTTGGGTGTCATGGTAGTTCCCAGGGGTTGGTTGGGTGTCATGGCAGTGCCCAGGGGTTGGTTGGGTTTCATGGTAGTTCCCAGGGGTTGGTTGGGTGTCATGACAGTTCCCCAGGGTTGGTTGGGTTTCATGGTAGTTCCCTGGGGTTGGTTGGGTTTCATGGTAGTTCCCAGGGGTTGGTTGGGTGTCATGGTAGTTCCCAGGGGTTGGTTGGGTGTCACGGTAGTTCCCAGGGGTTGCTTGGGTGTCATGACAGTTCCCAGGGGTTGGTTGGTTATCATGGCAGTGCCCAGGAGTTGGTTGGGTGCCATGGCAGTCCCCAGGGGTTGGTTGGGGGAGTCAAGGCAGTGCCCAGGGGAAGGTTGGGGGTCCCTTGTGAAGGACTGCACCTTACACAATTAGATTTAGTCTTAGAGCGACCTGTAAGCTTAGAATATCTACAGTGAGTCACTTTTAGCTTATAAATTAACGGTTCTAAAATATATTTTTGTTCCTAAGTGCTATTTCCTAGAGGCTATCAGTGTGACTGAGGTGCCTTATTGCAGTATTACAGGATGAGATGTCAGCAGATTGTGTAGCATGCACTGATCAGTGGCTGGCTGGTGGCAGTGAGTTCAGTGGTCGAAGTGCATGCTGCATATTGCCTGGCATGGAGCAGGGGGGAGGGGGAGGAGGAGAGGTGGGACTGAGATAACGCAAGGCTTGGTCTGTAGGACATTGTCATAGAGGCCTCTGTGATCATTAAAGGCATGTGTCAGAACAATTCAAATCCTTGAGGCTTTCTTGTGAAGCTCCAATGATCGAAGGACCAGAGGCAAGTTCCCATCAGCCCAGCAGAACGTCCCTGTCCAGCAATCCCCAGTGCTGCTTTCCTTGCCTCAGTGTGCTTGTAGCGCAGTCTCACCCAAACGGTTTTCCTATTGTATTCTGCCGCAATGGGCTGGTCCTTGTCACAATCCGTGTATGGATCAGCCACATTGAGCCGGCAGCTGCTTAGTGTCTGAAACATCTTCTGTTTGGCACAAATTGAGCATTGGCTTCACATGATATAGGCATGGAATAAAAGGTCCAAGGCTCTGCGGATGGCAGGAGTAGTAGTAGTAGTAGTGCCCAGGCCACCATTGTGATCAGTGTGTACTAGTCACCAGCTGCCTGGACCAGCATCTCACAAGCCGGGACACAGAGAGAATTGTAGTCACAGAAAGCTGTGCGGCCCCTGGAATGTCACTTCTCAGGATCATATTTTTGGGGCTCTCCGGAATAATTCATGGCTGCGGCCGGGGACAATGAGTAACTATCGAGTCGCCAGATTCAGCAGACGAGGAACTCATCTCCAGGAACGTTACAAATGACTGAACTCGTGTTTAGCATCCTAAATCTCCTGTTGGATAGAATAGGAGGACCACTCTCTATACATTTACACTTTGTGGTAAGTCCTCCTATTTGGAGAAGTCGATGATATCCGCTGGTAGTAATTTGGGATTTTTGGGGGGTTTTCTGCATTCGTCGCAGCAATCTAATTGACATTATGGAAGCCGTGTTTGGATCCTACACGGACGTGGTGGTCTCTCTGTCTCGGGTTTGGTTTGACATTATGGAAGCCGTGTTTGGATCCTACACGGACGTGGTGGTCTCTCTGTCTCGGGTTTGGTTTGACATTATGGAAGCCGTGTTTGGATCCTACACGGACGTGGTGGTCTCTCTGTCTCGGGTTTGGTTTGACATTATGGAAGCCGTGTTTGGATCCAACACGGACGTGGTGGTCTCTCTGTCTCGGGTTTGGTTGGACATTATGGAAGCCGTGTTTGGATTCTACACGGACGTGGTGGTCTCTCTGTCTCAGGTTTGGTTGGACATTATGGAAGCCGTGTTTGGATCCTACACGGACGTGGTGGTCTCTCTGTCTCGGTTTGTGTGTTGGTCATGGTAATCCGGCTATGTAGGTGGCGCTTTCCTGACTTGTGAACCTCAGGGGTGTTCCTCAGTCCAATCAGATGATGTTTTGTAGAATTGTATGTCAAGCAGTAATATTCGGTGTGGGACCATACACACCGTCTACTCAATGACTCCAGCAATGCTGTGCTCACAAATAGAAAATGCATGGCTCGGTTTTGGTCTGCATGCCTCGAGCATGGAATGGTTCGGACATTTTGGTCCTGGAACCAAATGTAACCCTTGTGGTTGTGGATACAGCTGCATGTTTACCCCTTGGTTTCTAGGTGCGCAATTTTCCTGCATCACAGTATGTGCCACTCCCCTCCCCGTTTGGAGCACCAATCCTTGATCCTAGCGACCTCCCAACACTAATCACAAGATGCGGGGAGCAGAACGGTCGTTTGTCTGGGTTCGGCGTAACCTCACCCCTCTACGTATTGATGCCAGCATATCGCCCGCCGGGGGTTCTGACCCTCCCCCACCACCTGCAGGGGCAGGAACCTGACTCCTCTCAGGGGCTGAGGGGAAGGGGAACTGGCCATCCCCGAGGGCATGAGCCCCTGCCACGAGCTCCCCGATCTTCTCCACCAGACTGTGTCGATTGGCTGCCAGAAGGCCTCCTCCCATGTCTTCTTCATCCCCTCCTCCGCCGCCATACACAGACATCTCCCCCGCTCCTCCCCAGGCTGCATTTGGGAGACTGAGACGTTTTGGGGATGACTTGGCATAGTCAAGGGGGCTTCCATCTTCCCCTCCTAGATAGAAAACACACTCTTCACTCCCCACACGGGAACGTCCTCCCAGCCCTCCTCCTGGAGAGTCCGGCACAGTGGGGGTTTTTACTGGCACAATCGGAGGGCGACATGGAATGGGTCCAGCATTGGATAAAGTGCGTCTTACAGTGGGCTTGGTGGATGGAGTGCGCCGTATTGTTGCCACACCGGGAGTAGAGCCAGCTTGTGGTGGTGGTGGAGCAGAGCCAGCAGGAGGCATGCCACAGGGTAGGCCTGCTGTAGAAGCTGGGCGCTTAGTTTGGAGCATACGGCGGTAATTCTGAGCCAAACTACTGCTCCGTGGAACTGTGGAGGATCGGTCAAAGTCAGCAGAGACATCGCCATCTGTATCACCGTTCACCGAGTAACAGTCGTAGTCAGAGCCTGTGGAAACAACATGAGTTCTCCTGAATATACATTACAGAATATCATTGTAGCCAAAGACCGACCTCGTCAGATCCCAACATGAGGAAAACTTACATTATAATAACATCCAATACGAATGCTGAATTCTTCTTACAAATACTCTATATGACCAAACGTCTGACCACCGCCCCGCATCCCATTCCAAAACCATGGGCCCCAATACGGAGTTCTCCCCCTTGTGGCTCTAACATCCTCCACTCTCCTAGGAAGTCTTCCACAAGAATTTGGAGGGTGTCTGTGAGAATCGGTCCAATTTGTGAGGTCAGGTACTGAGGAGACCCGGCTCACCATTGGCATCCCAATTCATCCCGGAGGTGTGCAGGGCACTTGAGTTCCTCCACACAACACTTCGTACAGCACGGCCCTGGCTGCCTCCCTTACTGGTCTTCCACTTGGAGCCCCCGCTGGTCTAATTCTTCATGGCTCTTTTACTGGTTTCTCTCTCTCTAGTCTCCATCTTGTTGGTCTCTTTCATGGGTCTCCTTGTTTAATAGCTTCCTCGCTAGTCTCCCCCTTTGCGGCTTCCCTCACTATTCTCTATCTTGGAGGCCTACCTCACTATGCTCTCTCAGTGGCCTCCCTCACTAATCTCTCTCTTGGTGACCTCACACCCTTTTGGTGCCCTATCTCTCTGATCTCTCTCTATTCTCTCTCTTGGTGGCCTCCCACCCTATTGGTGTCCTCCCTCTCTATTCTCTTTTTTTGGTGGCCTCCCTCACTAATCTCTCTCTTGGTGACCTCACACCCTTATTGGTGCCCTATCTCTCTGATCTCTCTCTCTCTATTCTCTTTCTTGGTGGCCTCCCTCACTAATCTCACTCTTGATGCCTTCCCTCACTAATCTCTCTCCTGGTGTCCTCCCTCACTGTTCTCACTCTTGGTGCCTCACACGCTATTGGTGCCCCATCTCTCTGATCTCTCCCTCACTATTCTCTCTCCTGGTGGCCTCCCTCACTATTCTCTCTCTTGGTGGCCTCCCTCCCTATTCTCTCTCTTGGTGGCCTCCCTCACTATTCTCTCTCCTGGTGGCCTCCCTCATTAGTCTCCCTCTGGTAGGTTCAGTCACGTATGGTGGGGAGTTAGAAATGTCTTTGCTTCCATTCTCGGACTTCCTTGAAGCTTCTTAATACATTTTCAGAGCTGCTTGTCGTGTTCTCTTGTTTTCATGCCATGATTCCTACCAGATGTTGGGCCTTCTACATACATGTGGAATTATCCCCCCGCCCCCCACTACACTAACTTGGGAAAATACATTTCCTGTGCTGTCCTATGACAATAAAACTTCCTGCGGCGTGAATCCTTTTATCAGCACGGTACACGTGTGTGGGAGCCGCGGTGTCTTGGCCGGTGGATCGGTGGGCTGTGATTGGACGGTTCTTACCTTGTGATGGAATGGTGTCCTCGGAGCAGGACGGGGTCGTGGTTTGGGTGCTGTAGCCACTTGAGTATTGCAGAGAATCACGACTGCTTTTCTGGTGCTCCAGGCTCAGCCCGCGGGTCAGTACCATGGCCAGGTCACTGGCGGCCGGGGAAACCTCCTCTCCGTGCTGCCACATCCAGACAAAAGGGAAACGTTTCATTTCACAACCTCTGAACACCGGAATCGGATACAGATGTTGATATTAGAAATCGGGCTTCTATGGGCTGACTGCACCGTATGTCGCCTGCATAGAGTGTAGAGAGCTGATGTACCGCACCCGGGGAAGTCTGGCAGAATTAGGGGAGGAGCCTTGACCTCCTTTATAAATACCTTTCTACCAGAATCATGATTACGCGTCATTATAAACGGGACAAATGCACCATTTCAGTCACCCCCCCCCAAAAATGTACCCCCATCACACAGCAAAAATGGAGGTAGCCCCCACGAGGTACCAAT
>NW_017309034.1:33376-34829 GCF_000935625.1 Nanorana parkeri
GTTAAAAATCCCCCATAAAAACTATGGCCATGGGCCCCACCAGGCACCCCACCATTGGCGTTACATACTAAGCAGATGTACTGACATAGAGGGGAGATCGGGTCAGTCTGATGTATCACGGCCGCCAATCAGATTCAGATCTGCCCTGGAAAGGGATCTGGGACATCGAGCATTAGATCCTGATTGGTTGTGGGAAATGGAGGGCTCAGTAAATGAAGCCCACCATTGCTATATGTCAGTGTTCTGATCCCCCCCCCCCTTGGTCTCAGTCTGGCCATAGATCATGCTTGTTGCATCCGAAGCCCACCTTAGCCGCGATGACAGCGGGGGACATCCGGGGGCGGTAAGGGTCCTCCATACTCTGATAGCAGGGACCGAGCTCTGCCTCCCGGAGGTGTTCCACGCGATCCTTCCTGCGCTGCATTGAACTGGCGGGCGGGGTTTCATATTGGCCGGAGCGCGACCAATCCTGTAACAGAGATTGATTATTGGTGATTGGGGAATACCAGGGTGAGATTTTTTTAAAACACTCAAATGAAGTCTCAGAAATAGATAAACCATCAGATCAGCGTGTACGCACCACCTCAATTTTCCTGCTATTACCGCCACTTTCACGTGGGGTGTGTCCAAATACACCCGGAATTAGACCCAGTGCACTCAGTAATCAGCACTTACTAACAGACTTGGTCTGACACGCCCCCTCTCTGGCTAGACACCCCCCCTTTCTTTGCAATACAAATCTGTGTAAGGACACCTGTGATGAGAGGTGTGACTGTGATGAGGGGTGTGGCTGTGAAGAGGGGTGTGGCTGTGATGAGAGGTGTGGCTGTGATGAGGGGTGTGGCTGTGATGAGGGGTGTAGCTGTGATGAGAGGTGTGGCTGTGATGAGGGGTATGGCTGTGAAGAGGGGTGTGGCTGTGATGAGAGGTGTGGCTGTGATGAGAGGTGTGGCTGTGATGAGGGGTGTGGCTGTGATGAGGGGTGTGGCTGTTACTCAGCTCTGCCGGCCCAGAGCACTGGAGAGGGAGGGTGGGAAGCAGCATTTTACTGAGAGAAATAGATTTTAAGGCACTTGCAGGCAAAGATCAGCCAATGTCATGAGCAGAGGGTGTTGTTAGTCTTCTTCTCTCCTCCTATCAGCACGCTCCTTGTTAGCACTGCAGCACAGCTGGCTCCTCGTGCTGCTTCTCCCTCCCCCAGTGTGAGCTCTGCTGTACAGGGGCTGCAGGAGGCTGATACAAGGTCACACATAGGCACATTTAGGTTCCTGCACAGTTTGCATTCAGGACATGGATGGTCAATGCTCCAATAAATGACAGCTGGCCCCCATTGTGGATCCCCTGACCCCTGACCTGTAACCCGGTGACCCCCCCAGATTGGACAGATTGACCCGCCCCCCCAATCAGACAACAGAGCCACTTACCGAGGTGGGGGAGCTGCACTCACTGACCC
>NW_017309034.1:35036-37963 GCF_000935625.1 Nanorana parkeri
GGCATGGGCGATGGGGGCTTGGAGTAGATCGTCTCATGGGAACTACATCCCGAATCCTGGGAGGACGCGCTGACCAAGCGCTGGCCACCGCCGACGCTCTGTGGGAGGCTGCGATATCGACACGTGGAACCCGGTGAGTGGGGGTGCGAGGCAGCTTGCCAGGAGGGGGTAGTTTTTGTACTGTGATAAATGGTCAGAGCATTGGTGAGGTAAGAGAGGTGAGTACTGGGTACAGGGGGTCTAGGACAGAGCTCCTCAGCTGAGGGGTGAGTACTGGGTACAGGGGGTCTAGGTCAGAGCTCCTCAGCTGAGGGGTGAGTACTGGGTACAGGGGGTCTAGGACAGAGCTCCTCAGCCGTGTGGAGAGGACAGGTACAGGGGGTCTAGGCCAGAGCTCCTCAGCTGAGAGGTGAGTACTGGATACAGGGGGTCTAGGCCAGAGCTCCTCAGCTGAGAGGTGAGTACTGGATACAGGGGGTCTAGGTCAGCGCTCCTCATCCGTGAGTACTGGATACAGGGGGTCTAGGTCAGAGCTCCTCAGCTGAGGGGTGAGTACTGTATACAGGGGGTCTAGGTCGGAGCTCCTCATCTATGAGTACCGGATACAGGGGGTCTAGGTCAGAGCTCCTCATCCATGAGTACTGGATACAGGGGGTCTAGGTCAGAGCTCCTCATCCGTGAGTACTGGATAAAGGGGGTCTAGGACAGCGCTCCTCAGCTGAGAGGTGAGTACTGGATACAGGGGGTCTAGGTCGGAGCTCCTCATCCATGAGTACTGGATACAGGGGGTCTAGGCCAGAGCTCCTCAGCTGAGAGGTGAGTACTGGATACAGGGGGTCTAGGCCAGAGCTCCTCAGCTGAGAGGTGAGTACTGGATACAGGGGGTCTAGGCCAGAGCTCCTCAGCTGAGAGGTGAGTACTGGATACAGGGGGTCTAGGCCAGAGCTCCTCAGCTGAGAGGTGAGTACTGGATACAGGGGGTCTAGGCCAGAGCTCCTCAGCTGAGAGGTGAGTACTGGATACAGGGGGTCTAGGCCAGAGCTCCTCAGCTGAGAGGTGAGTACTGGATACAGGGGGTCTAGGCCAGAGCTCCTCAGCTGAGAGGTGAGTACTGGATACAGGGGGTCTAGGCCAGAGCTCCTCAGCTGAGAGGTGAGTACTGGATACAGGGGGTCTAGGCCAGAGCTCCTCAGCTGAGAGGTGAGTACTGGATACAGGGGGTCTAGGCCAGAGCTCCTCAGCTGAGAGGTGAGTACTGGATACAGGGGGTCTAGGCCAGAGCTCCTCAGCTGAGAGGTGAGTACTGGATACAGGGGGTCTAGGCCAGAGCTCCTCAGCTGAGAGGTGAGTACTGGATACAGGGGGTCTAGGCCAGAGCTCCTCAGCTGAGAGGTGAGTACTGGATACAGGGGGTCTAGGCCAGAGCTCCTCAGCTGAGAGGTGAGTACTGGATACAGGGGGTCTAGGCCAGAGCTCCTCAGCTGAGAGGTGAGTACTGGATACAGGGGGTCTAGGCCAGAGCTCCTCAGCTGAGAGGTGAGTACTGGATACAGGGGGTCTAGGCCAGAGCTCCTCAGCTGAGAGGTGAGTACTGGATACAGGGGGTCTAGGCCAGAGCTCCTCAGCTGAGAGGTGAGTACTGGATACAGGGGGTCTAGGCCAGAGCTCCTCAGCTGAGAGGTGAGTACTGGATACAGGGGGTCTAGGCCAGAGCTCCTCAGCTGAGAGGTGAGTACTGGATACAGGGGGTCTAGGCCAGAGCTCCTCAGCTGAGAGGTGAGTACTGGATACAGGGGGTCTAGGCCAGAGCTCCTCAGCTGAGAGGTGAGTACTGGATACAGGGGGTCTAGGCCAGAGCTCCTCAGCTGAGGGGTGAGTACTGGATACAGGGGGTCTAGGCCCCGGGGCCCCGCCTTGGCATGGATGAGAGGCACCGCCCTAGATAACAATGTGCATTAATGAGGAGGAGAAGTTGCTGCTCTCCAGCTATGGTGGTGATATGGAAACCATCGCAGACCCCCATATCCTCTGCTGGCAGCGGGGGGGTCCAGGCTGGCTTTATATGATTGGACAATGGGGGAGGGGAGGGGACTCAGGTATACTCACCTGCACATGCTGGACTTGCGAGATCCCGAGCTGCTGGGAGAAGACGGAGGCGTCTGATAGGACCAGGAATAGTCCGACCCCTTCAGATCCTTAATGACCTGCAACACGGGACACACATGACGTCTCATTATTCAATCTGTACAGAGGAGCTTACACTCTAATGTCCCCTCCCCCCACCCAGTCACATCAGTCCCTGTACAGAGGAGCTTACACTCTAATGTCCCCTCCCCCCACAGTCACATCAGTCTCTGTACAGAGGAGCTTACACTCTAATGTCCCCTCCCCCCCCCACAGTCACATCAGTCTCTGTACAGAGGAGCTTACACTCTAATGTCCCGCATAGTCACATCAGTCTCTGTACAGAGGAGCTTACACTCTAATGTCCCGCATAGTCACATACATGTAGATGCTTAGTAGGTCTGTCCTGGGTGGTCTGGGAGTCGGTGGCATCCAATGTCGGTCTGGTGGGTATATTCTGTCTGAGCGCTCAGATTAGGTGATTGGTCAGATTGGGTCGTCCTTGTTCCCGGCACAGGTCACCCGGATGGACCATAGACGGACGGTGCCGGATGGGCGCGCGCTCTCCATGGTGTCATACACAACCAAATCTCACCTGTTCGCTGGCGGCAGGAAGTTTATGAGGCTCATCACTCAGCACCATCAGATCATCAATGATTGCCTGCAGGTGGGTCACCTCTCCCAGAAGATGGATCTCACCCGTCTGAAACAAGAGGACAACGCGTGACCAGGATTCGGGGTGTATAGTCCCCATCCAGGGTCTCACCACCCCCATGTGACTCTCAGCTCCCTCTCCTCCGGTG
>NW_017309034.1:38925-39742 GCF_000935625.1 Nanorana parkeri
ACTTCATTTCCATAAAACACGGAGCCAAACAGACATTGTCCAATTTATACCCCACATGGCCAAACTGCTGCGGACACGTGACCACACAATCCCCCTCACCGTCCCATTGCAGATCCATGGACCTTAATATGGAGCCCCCCCCCATGGCCTTTAATCTAGACTTGGCCCCATTTGTGGCTATAACAGCTTCCGCTCTTCTAGGGAAACTTCTACAAGATTTTGGAGGTTGTCGGTGGGAACTTGTGACCTTTTGTGAGTTAGGTACGGATGTTGGATGATAAGAACCTCAGGCTCCATGTTGGTTGCCAAAAAAAAGCCACTTGGGTCTCCATTGGCATTTAAATTTATAACAAAGTTATTCATTTGGATGAGGTCAGGACTCTGTGCAGGACACTCGGGTTCCTCCACCAAACTGGCCAAATCATGTCTTCATGGATCCAATCAATCGCCAACTCACATCAACTTTTCTGATTGGGCTCCTAACCATCTCCCATCTCTCCTCACCCTCCATGATTGGGCTCCTCACCATCTCCCATCTCTCCTCACCCTCCATGATTGGGCTCCTCACCATCTCCCATCTCTCCTCACCCTCCATGATTGGGCTCCTCACCATCTCCCATCTCTCCTCACCCTCCATGATTGGGCTCCTCACCATCTCCCATCTCTCCTCACCCTCCATGATTGGGCTCCTCACCATCTCCCATCTCTCCTCACCCTCCATGATTGGGCTCCTCACCATCTCCCATCTCTCCTCACCCTCCATGATTGGGCTCCTCACCATCTCCCATCTCTCCTCACCCTCCATGATTGGGCTCCT
>NW_017309034.1:43066-44149 GCF_000935625.1 Nanorana parkeri
ACATTGTCCAATTTATACCCCACATGGCCAAACTGCTGCGGACACGTGACCACACAATCCCCCTCACCGTCCCATTGCAGATCCATGGACCTTAATATGGAGCCCCCCCCCATGGCCTTTAATCTAGACTTGGCCCCATTTGTGGCTATAACAGCTTCCGCTCTTCTAGGGAAACTTCTACAAGATTTTGGAGGTTGTCGGTGGGAACTTGTGACCTTTTGTGAGTTAGGTACGGATGTTGGATGATAAGAACCTCAGGCTCCATGTTGGTTGCCAAAAAAAAGCCACTTGGGTCTCCATTGGCATTTAAATTTATAACAAAGTTATTCATTTGGATGAGGTCAGGACTCTGTGCAGGACACTCGGGTTCCTCCACCAAACTGGCCAAATCATGTCTTCATGGATCCAATCAATCGCCAACTCACATCAACTTTTCTGATTGGGCTCCTAACCATCTCCCATCTCTCCTCACCCTCCATGATTGGGCTCCTCACCATCTCCCATCTCTCCTCACCCTCCATGATTGGGCTCCTCACCATCTCCCATCTCTCCTCACCCTCCATGATTGGGCTCCTCACCATCTCCCATCTCTCCTCACCCTCCATGATTGGGCTCCTAACCATCTCCCATCTCTCCTCACCCTCCATGATTGGGCTCCTCACCATCTCCCATCTCTCCTCACCCTCCATGATTGGGCTCCTCACCATCTCCCATCTCTCCTCACCCTCCATGATTGGGCTCCTCACCATCTCCCATCTCTCCTCACCCTCCATGATTGGGCTCCTCACCATCTCCCATCTCTCCTCACCCTCCATGATTGGGCTCCTCACCATCTCCCATCTCTCCTCACCCTCCATGATTGGGCTCCTCACCATCTCCCATCTCTCCTCACCCTCCATGATTGGGCTCCTCACCATCTCCCATCTCTCCTCACCCTCCATGTTTGGGCTCCTAACCATCCATCTCTCCTCATCCTCCATGATTGGGCTCCTCACCATCTCCCATCTCTCCTCACCCTCCATGATTGGGCTCCTAACCATCCCCCTCTCCTCACCCTCCATGATTGTGCTCCCCACCATCTCC
>NW_017309034.1:44969-46209 GCF_000935625.1 Nanorana parkeri
CACCCTCCCTCATTGGGCTCCTCACCATCCCCCATCGCTCCTCACCATCTCCCATCTCTCCTCACCCTCCATGATTGGGCTCCTAACCATCCCCATCTCTCCTCACCCTCCATGATTGGGCTCCTCACCATCTCCCATCTCTCCTCACCCTCCATGATTGGGCTCCTCACCATCTCCCATCTCTCCTCACCCTCCATGATTGGGCCCCTCACCATCCCCATCTCTCCTCACCCTCCATAATTGGGCTCCTCACCATCCCCCATCTCTCCTCACCCTCCATGATTGGGCTCCTCACCATCTCCCATCTCTCCTCACCCTCCATGATTGGGCTCCTAACCATCCCCATCTCTCCTCACCCTCCATAATTGGGCTCCTCACCATCCCCCATCTCTCCTCACCCTCCATGATTGGGCTTCCCACCATCCCCATCTCTCCTCACCCTCCATAATTGGGCTCCTCACCATCCCCCATCTCTCCTCACCCTCCATAATTGGGCTCCTCACTATCCCCCATCTCTCCTCACCCTCCATGATTGAAGTGTCCCCTGAGTGGGCGCGGCTTCATGTAGAGGCCTTGGATGGAGATTGGTTCAGTCACATGGAATGTTGGGTACTCACCACCACAGGCTGTAGTAGGGTGATGAATGTACAGAAGCGCCCGCGCTCCTCAATAAGCGCCCTGCGCACGGCCTGCTTCTCGGTCTCCTCCAGCAGCAGGTACATGTCGTTCACATCTTGCAGAGCGTGGTCCAGCTGGGGCTGTAAGTCGCCCTTCCCTGTGTGCCAAACAAACAGCTGTCGTCACACTGCGGGGCCACAATGTGGTCTGTGTTATGTGTGCGGACCTATGCCCTACCGAAAAGAACCAATCAGAGTCCAGACATTATTTTCCTGGGGGCAGGATTGTCAATCAATTCCCTTATTACCAGTGGACTGCACAGGACCACCATTAGAAATCATGGGGCCCTATTACCGCTACATGACAGGGCCCCCACCCTCAGTGACACCCAGCTGCCTCTGCCCTGTGGTCCGTGCCCGGAGGAGAATTATTTTCATGAAAGCTGGAGGAACGTAGTCACGGCGCTTATAAAGCCAAAACTGGGCCAAGAAAAAGCCTCCAGGACTGTCTATGTCGTCAGGTCCCCCGTCGTCAGGTCCCCCGTCGTCAGGTCCCCCGTCGTCAGGTCCCCCGTCGTCAGGCCCCCCGTCGTCAGGCCCCCCGTCGTCAGGTCCCCCGCCGT
>NW_017309034.1:46494-48205 GCF_000935625.1 Nanorana parkeri
AGGTCCCCCGTCGTCAGCCTGACAAATGAAAAGGAATGCGGCCGCCACATCCGAGGATGGGAAGCTGCAAAATTGTGATGTTGGGCTTCGATCTCCTTGTTCCCCAGCAAAGACACTAGAAAAAACCTGAGGCATGCTGGGAGTGGGAGGGGCCCTATGGAGGCGGGCTTTTCCAACCCTCCCCTAGGTGGCAGTATAACCCGCCTGTGTCTGACGTCCTGTGTCCCTCAATGGAGGAGAATGAAATTGGGTTTTGTGCTGCGAGACGGACTGATAATCATGTGACTCTGACGTCATAAACATTCTGCCCCGCCCACTGCGTGTACTGTGCCCACTGCCCCGCCCACTGCGCCAATCTTCTGCCTGTACGGGAAGGTGATTAGAAAGCCCCCCCGAGAGACACTTACCGAGAACTTCTACAGGGAGAGTCGGAGGAGTCAGAGGGAGAAGGCCATGCAAGAAAAAAGGAAAGAAGATCAGTGTCAGAGAGGCGGAGCTAGGAGCGACCCCGCCCCCTCCTCCCCCCATTAGCAGGCCACAGACAGGAAATGGTTAATGCGAGACAGACGGACACTGCGTGGGGGGACGTCAGCCATTGTGTCCACATCGTACATTGCAGCAATGGCGACACGAGTCATATCTCTTCCCGGCTGCACCGAACCCTCTCTGGTGATAACCGGATTCATGAGCCGTCACCGGGAACACCGGGCTCATAATAAGGCAGCTAACCGGGAAATGGTCTGTCCTGGTATTCACCACCGCCCATTCAGGTTCCGCCTCCTTCCATAGTAGGTGTAGTATGTGTATATAGCACTCTCTTGCTGTAGGATCTAGCACTCTCTGTGGGTGGCATTTACACTGGGATGTCCCGTGACTCTTATGAACAGATTACAGGGAGG
Organism: Nanorana parkeri; assembly: GCF_000935625.1. NCBI lineage: Eukaryota > Metazoa > Chordata > Amphibia > Anura > Dicroglossidae > Nanorana > Nanorana parkeri. Next base: position 47,394 of record NW_017309034.1, read on the forward strand.
AGGAGGATGAGGAGGAGGATCAGGAGGACGAGGAGGACGAAGAGGAGGACGAGGATGAGAGGATGAGGATGAGAGAATGAGGACGAGGAGGAGGAAGAGGAGGACGAGGAGGATGAGGACAAGGACGAGGACGAGGATGAAGAGGAGGATGAGGAGGACGAAGAGGAGGACGAGGACGAGGATGAAGAGGAGGACAAGGAGGACGAGGAGGACGAGGACGAAGAGGAGGACGAGGATGAGAGAATGAGGATGAGGAGGAGGACGAGGATGAGGACGAGGACGAGGATGAAGAGGAGGACGAGGAGGATGAGGAGGACGAGGACGAAGAGGAGGACGAGGACGAAGAGGAGGACGAGGATGAGGACGAGGATGAAGAGGAGGACGAGGAGGACGAAGAGGAGGACGAGGATGAGAGAATGAGGACGAGGAGGAGGACGAGGATGAGGACGAGGATGAAGAGGAGGACGAGGACGAGGACGAAGAGGATGAGGACGAGGATGAGAGAATGAGGACGAGGAGGAGGACGAGGATGAGGATGAAGAGGATGAGGACGAGGATGAGAGAATGAGGACGAGGAGGAGGAAGAGGAGGACGAGGATGACGATGACGGATCCGTTACCTTTGCGCGCCTTTTTCTGCAGCTTCAGCGTATCAGAAGATTTCTTTTTGATCTCATGACGAGCGCGCTTGTATTCTGCGGAGATATAAACGGGGGGAGACGGTGACACACGTGATGGAGGAGGCGGCCCCCCCGTCCTGGAGATGTGCTAGTTATAGATGGGGGAGGGGCGAGGGGGGGAGGGGTCTGATCC
>NW_017309034.1:48647-49914 GCF_000935625.1 Nanorana parkeri
TCTGATCCCGTGTCAGGCTGGATTGTACTCAGCGTTTCCATTGTCATCACCTGAACACAGAGCACAATAAAAACCTGACCAGACCCAGGACCTCATCCTTCCCCATTCCAGAACTTCAAGACTATGGCCGGGCAATGTGGTCCCCTGACCATGGGAGCTCCATCTCTGGTCCTGAATACTGCAATGTGGTCCCCTGACCATGGGAGCTCCATCTCTGGTCCTGAATACTGCAATGTGGTCCCCTGACCATGGGAGCTCCATCTCTGGTCCTGAATACGGCAATGTGGTCCCCTGACCATGGGAGCTCCATCTCTGGTCCTGAATACGGCAATCTAGAGCCCGGACGGAAGGGTCATCGTGTGGTTGTCTCACCTCTGGCGTGCTCTTTGTCCATTGTGGTTGCAGTCTTCTTCCAGTCCTCGATCCTTTCCTGGAGAGGAGTTATTAAGCTCTCCATGAGGGCACTACGAGAAATAGAGAGCAATATGGTGGTCAGTTATAGGATATCCAGGGTGGGGGGTGTGGTCAGTTATAGGATATCCAGGGTGGGGGGTGTGGTCAGTTATAGGATATCCAGGGTGGGGGTGTGGTCAGTTATAGAATATCCAGGGTGGGGGTGTGGTCAGTTAGTGGAGGGTGTAGAGGGGCCCGAAATAAAACACACTTGGTCTGGAGTTACAATTTAACTAACGGTTACTTTGGGGCCCCTGAAAGTACACCCCAAGTCCCAGTGATTTCGGAAAATATCTGAACTGGCCGTGGCCCCTGAGGACAGATCATGGAAGCTCCGCCCAGGACAGAGATCATCATTAAAATATATATAGATATATAAAACTTCCACATTGATTCCCTTCACTGCTGCCGGAAGGACGTCATGGATCACCTGGATCTTGGATTGGCCTGACTGGCTCCTGAACTCTTCATCTGCCTCGTCCACCTATCCACATTCATTACACATGAAGAGATGGTCGCCGTGTGACCGGCGTACTATTCCTTACCTCGGGTATTGGTCGCCATGTCGGCCACTTTCTGAAAGGCATCAAGAAAGGCAACAGCAGCCAGCACGGTGGTCCTGCGGATGGAGGAGATGTGTCCGTATATAGAACATCATTATAGCTGACAGCGGGCATACAGGGTCATAGTACAGGACATACCACCCCAGACAACCACAGAGGGTGAGGGTACAGGGCATACCCCCCCCCAGACAACCACAGAGGGTGAGGGTACAGGACATACCACCCCAGACAACCACAGAGGGTGAGGGTAC
>NW_017309034.1:51465-57249 GCF_000935625.1 Nanorana parkeri
CCCCCCCCCAGACAACCACAGAGGGTGAGGGTACTGGGCATACCCCCCCCCAGACAACCACAGAGGGTGAGGGTACAGGACATACCACCCCAGACAACCACAGAGGGTGAGGGTACAGGGCATACCCCCCCCCCAGACAACCACGGAGGGTGAGGGTACAGGGCATACCCCCCCCCACTAAACCACGGAGGGTGAGGGTACAGGAATGCTGAGGGGGGAAAGTATGGGGTGTACCACAGGTACACAGGAGGTCAGGATATGGGGTGTACCACTAGCACACAAAGGGTGAGTGTACGGGGTAGGGCTGCAACAACTAATTGATTAAATCAATAATAAATCGATGATGAGAATAGTTGCCAACTATTCTCATTATTGATTAGTTGGTGGGGGGGCGATATTTCTTTTAATGTAACCAATCGATTAATCAAAAAAAGAATCAGGCAACTAATTGATTATGAAAATAATCGTTAGCTGCAGCCCTAGTAGGGGGTGTACCCTAGGTGTGCAGTGGGTCAGAGTATTGTGGGTACCACAAGCATGCAGGGGGTCAGAGTAAAGGGCATACCCCAGGAACACAAAGGGTAAGAGTACAGGGTGTACCCAAGGCATCCAGAGGGTGAGAATACTATTTGTTACTGTGCTCTGCATGATTTTCCATTAATGAAAAGAAAAACTCTGCTTTGGCTAATATATATATATTGTGGCAGTGTATAGGAGTGTGTGGCAGTGTATAGGAGTGTGTGGCAGTGTATGGCAGTGTGTGGCAGTGTATAGGAGTGTGTGGCAGTGTATGGCAGTGTGTGGCAGTGTATGGCAGTGTGTGGCAGTGTATAGGAGTGTATGGCAGTGTATAGGAGTGTGTGGCAGTGTATGGCAGTGTGTGGCAGTGTATAGGAGTGTATGGCAGTGTATAGGAGTGTGTGGCAGTGTATAGGAGTGTGTGGCAGAGTATAGGAGTGTGTGGCAGTGTATGGCAGTGTGTGGCAGTGTATAGGAGTGTGTGGCAGAGTATAGGAGTGTATGGCAGTGTGTGGCAGAGTAAAGGAGTGTGTGGCAGTGTATAGGAGTGTATGGCAGTGTGTGGCAGTGTATAGGAGTGTATGGCAGTGTATAGGCGTGGGTGGCAGTGTATAGGCGTGTGTGGCAGTGTATAGGCGTGTGTGGCAGTGTATAGGCGTGTGTGGCAGTGTATAGGCGTGTGTGGCAGTGTATAGGCGTGTGTGGCAGTGTATAGGCGTGTGTGGCAGTGTATAGGCGTGTGTGGCAGTGTATAGGCGTGTGTGGCAGTGTATAGGCGTGTGTGGCAGTGTATAGGCGTGTGTGGCAGTGTATAGGCGTGTGTGGCAGTGTATAGGCGTGTGTGGCAGTGTATAGGCGTGTGTGGCAGTGTATAGGCGTGTGTGGCAGTGTATAGGCGTGTGTGGCAGTGTATAGGCGTGTGTGGCAGTGTATAGGCGTGTGTGGCAGTGTATAGGCGTGTGTGGCAGTGTATAGGCGTGTGTGGCAGTGTATAGGCGTGTGTGGCAGTGTATAGGCGTGTGTGGCAGTGTATAGGCGTGTGTGGCAGTGTATAGGCGTGTGTGGCAGTGTATAGGCGTGTGTGGCAGTGTATAGGCGTGTGTGGCAGTGTATAGGCGTGTGTGGCAGTGTATAGGCGTGTGTGGCAGTGTATAGGCGTGTGTGGCAGTGTATAGGCGTGTGTGGCAGTGTATAGGCGTGTGTGGCAGTGTATAGGCGTGTGTGGCAGTGTATAGGCGTGTGTGGCAGTGTATAGGCGTGTGTGGCAGTGTATAGGCGTGTGTGGCAGTGTATAGGCGTGTGTGGCAGTGTATAGGCGTGTGTGGCAGTGTATAGGCGTGTGTGGCAGTGTATAGGCGTGTGTGGCAGTGTATAGGCGTGTGTGGCAGTGTATAGGCGTGTGTGGCAGTGTATAGGCGTGTGTGGCAGTGTATAGGCGTGTGTGGCAGTGTATAGGCGTGTGTGGCAGTGTATAGGCGTGTGTGGCAGTGTATAGGCGTGTGTGGCAGTGTATAGGAGTGTGTGGCAGTGTATGGCAGTGTGTGGCAGTGTATAGGCGTGTGTGGCAGTGTATGGCAGTGAGTGGAAGTGTGTGGCAGTGAGTGGCAGAGTGTGGCAGTGTGCGGCAGTCTGTGGCAGTGAGTGGCAGAGTGTGGCAGTGTGTGGCAGAGTATGGCAGTGTGCGGCAGTGTGTGGCAGTGTATATGAGTGTGTGGCAGTGTATGGCAGTGTATATGAGTGTGTGGCAGTGTATATGAGTGTGTGGCAGTGTATATGAGTGTGTGGCAGTGTATATGAGTGTGTGGCAGTGTATATGAGTGTGTGGCAGTGTATATGAGTGTGTGGCAGTGTATATGAGTGTGTGGCAGTGTATATGAGTGTGTGGCAGTGTATATGAGTGTGTGGCAGTGTATATGAGTGTGTGGCAGTGTATATGAGTGTGTGGCAGTGTATATGAGTGTGTGGCAGTGTATATGAGTGTGTGGCAGTGTATATGAGTGTGTGGCAGTGTATATGAGTGTGTGGCAGTGTATATGAGTGTGTGGCAGTGTATATGAGTGTGTGGCAGTGTATATGAGTGTGTGGCAGTGTATATGAGTGTGTGGCAGTGTATATGAGTGTGTGGCAGTGTATATGAGTGTGTGGCAGTGTATATGAGTGTGTGGCAGTGTATATGAGTGTGTGGCAGTGTATATGAGTGTGTGGCAGTGTATATGAGTGTGTGGCAGTGTATATGAGTGTGTGGCAGTGTATATGAGTGTGTGGCAGTGTATATGAGTGTGTGGCAGTGTATATGAGTGTGTGGCAGTGTATATGAGTGTGTGGCAGTGTATATGAGTGTGTGGCAGTGTATATGAGTGTGTGGCAGTGTATATGAGTGTGTGGCAGTGTATATGAGTGTGTGGCAGTGTATATGAGTGTGTGGCAGTGTATATGAGTGTGTGGCAGTGTATATGAGTGTGTGGCAGTGTATATGAGTGTGTGGCAGTGTATATGAGTGTGTGGCAGTGTATATGAGTGTGTGGCAGTGTATATGAGTGTGTGGCAGTGTATATGAGTGTGTGGCAGTGTATATGAGTGTGTGGCAGTGTATATGAGTGTGTGGCAGTGTATATGAGTGTGTGGCAGTGTATATGAGTGTGTGGCAGTGTATATGAGTGTGTGGCAGTGTATATGAGTGTGTGGCAGTGTATATGAGTGTGTGGCAGTGTATATGAGTGTGTGGCAGTGTATATGAGTGTGTGGCAGTGTATATGAGTGTGTGGCAGTGTATATGAGTGTGTGGCAGTGTATATGAGTGTGTGGCAGTGTATATGAGTGTGTGGCAGTGTATATGAGTGTGTGGCAGTGTATATGAGTGTGTGGCAGTGTATATGAGTGTGTGGCAGTGTATATGAGTGTGTGGCAGTGTATATGAGTGTGTGGCAGTGTATATGAGTGTGTGGCAGTGTATATGAGTGTGTGGCAGTGTATATGAGTGTGTGGCAGTGTATATGAGTGTGTGGCAGTGTATATGAGTGTGTGGCAGTGTATATGAGTGTGTGGCAGTGTATATGAGTGTGTGGCAGTGTATATGAGTGTGTGGCAGTGTATATGAGTGTGTGGCAGTGTATATGAGTGTGTGGCAGTGTATATGAGTGTGTGGCAGTGTATATGAGTGTGTGGCAGTGTATATGAGTGTGTGGCAGTGTATATGAGTGTGTGGCAGTGTATATGAGTGTGTGGCAGTGTATATGAGTGTGTGGCAGTGTATATGAGTGTGTGGCAGTGTATATGAGTGTGTGGCAGTGTATATGAGTGTGTGGCAGTGTATATGAGTGTGTGGCAGTGTATATGAGTGTGTGGCAGTGTATATGAGTGTGTGGCAGTGTATATGAGTGTGTGGCAGTGTATATGAGTGTGTGGCAGTGTATATGAGTGTGTGGCAGTGTATATGAGTGTGTGGCAGTGTATATGAGTGTGTGGCAGTGTATATGAGTGTGTGGCAGTGTATATGAGTGTGTGGCAGTGTATATGAGTGTGTGGCAGTGTATATGAGTGTGTGGCAGTGTATATGAGTGTGTGGCAGTGTATATGAGTGTGTGGCAGTGTATATGAGTGTGTGGCAGTGTATATGAGTGTGTGGCAGTGTATATGAGTGTGTGGCAGTGTATGGCAGTGTGCGGCAGTGTGTGGCAGTGTGTGGCAGTGTGCGGCAGTGTGTGGCAGTGTGCAGCAGTGAGTGGCAGTGTATGGCAGTGTGCGGCAGTGTGCAGCAGTGTGTGGCAGTGTATAGGAGTGTGTGGCAGTGAGTGGCATTGTATGGCAGTGAGTGGCAGTGTGTGGCAGTGTGCGGCAGTGTATATGAGTGTGTGGCAGTGTATGGCAGTGTGTGGCAGTGTATATGAGTGTGTGGCAGTGTATATGAGTGTGTGGCAGTGTATGGCAGTGTATATGAGTGTGTGGCAGTGTATATGAGTGGGTGGCAGTGAGTGGCAGTGTGTGGCAGTGTATCGGAGTGTGTGGCAGTGTATGGCAGTGTATAGGAGTGTGTGGCAGTGTATGGCAGTGTATGGCAGTGTATATGAGTGTGTGGCAGGGTATAGGAGTGTGTAGCAGCAGGGTGTGGCAGTGTGTGGCAGTGTGTGGCAGTGTGTGGCAGTGAGTGGCAGTCTGTGGCAGTGTGTGGCAGTGAGTGGCAGTGTGTGGCAGTGTGTGGCAGTGAGTGGCAGTCTGTGGCAGTGTGTGGCAGTGAGTGGCAGTGTGTGGCAGTGTGTGGCAGTGTGTGGCAGTGTGTGGCAGTGAGTGGCAGTGTGTGGCAGTGTGTGGCAGTGAGTGGCAGTGTGCGGCAGTGTATAGGAGTGTGTGGCAGTGAGTGGCAGTGTGTGGCAGTGTGTGGCAGAGTGTGGCAGTAAGTGGCAGTGTATAGGAGTGTGTGGCAGTGTGTGGCAGTGTGTGGCAGTGTATAGGAGTGTGTGGCAGTGTGTGGCAGTGTGTGGCAGTGTGTGGCAGTGTGTGGCAGTGTGTGGCAGTGAGTGGCAGTGAGTGGCAGTGTGCGGCAGTGTATAGGAGTGTGTGGCAGTGAGTGGCAGTGTGTGGCAGTGTGTGGCAGAGTGTGGCAGTAAGTGGCAGTGTATAGGAGTGTGTGGCAGTGTGTGGCAGTGTGTGGCAGAGTGTGGCAGTGTGCGGCAGTGTATAGGAGTGTATGGCAGTGTGGCAGTGAGTGGCAGTGAGTGGCAGTGAGTGGCAGTGTGTGGCAGTGAGTGGCAGTGTGCGGCACTGTGTGGCAATGTGTTGCAGTGAGTGGCAGTGAGTGGCATTCTGTGGCAGTGAGTGGCAGTGTGCGGCAATGAGTGGCAGTGAGTGGCAGTGTGTGGCAGTGAGTGGCAGTGTGTGGCAGTGAGTGGCAGTGTGCGGCACTGTGTGGCAATGTGTTGCAGTGTGTGGCAGTCTGTGGCAGTGAGTGGCAGTGTGTGGCAGTGAGTGGCAGGGTGTGGCAGTGTGTGGCAGTGTGTGGCAGTGTGTGGCAGTGTGTGGCAGTGTGTGGCAGTGTGTGGCAGTGAGTGGCAGTCTGTGGCAGTGAGTGGCAGTCTGTGGCAGTGAGTGGCAGTGTGCGGCAGTCTGTGGCAGTGTGTGGCAGAGTATGGCAGTGTGTGGCAGTGTGCGGCAGTGTATAGGAGTGTGTGGCAGTGAGTGGCAGAGTATGGCAGTGAGTGGCAGTGTGTGGCAGTGAGTGGTAGTGTGCGGCAGTGTGTGGCAGTGAGTGGCAGTGTATAGGAGTGTGTG
>NW_017309034.1:59281-60256 GCF_000935625.1 Nanorana parkeri
TGTGTAGCAGTGAGTGGCAGTGTGTGGCAGTGTGTGGCAGTGAGTGGCAGTGTGCGGCAGTGTATAGGAGTGTGTAGCAGTGCGCGGCAGTGAGTGGCAATGTGTGGCAGTGAGTGGCAATGTGTGGCAGTGTGTGGCAGTGTGCGGCAGTGAGTAGCAATGTGTGGCAGTGAGTGGCAGTGTGGGGCAGTGAGTGGCAGTGTGTGGCAGTGTATAGGAGTGTGTGGCAGTCTGTGGCAGTGTGTGGCAGAGTATGGCAGTGTGTGGCAGTGAGTGGCAGTGTGTGGCAGTGTGTGGCAGAGTATGGCAGTGAGTGGCAGTGAGTGGCAGTGTGTGGCAGTGTGCGGCAGTGTATAGGAGTGTGTGGCAGTGAGTGGCAGTGTGCGGCAGTGAGTGGCAATGATGGGCAGTGTATAGGAGTGTGTGGCAGTGTGCGGCAGTGAGTGGCAATGATGGGCAGTGTATAGGAGTGTGTGGCAGTGTGCGGCAGTGAGTGGCAATGAGGGGCAGTGTATGGCAGTGAGTGGCAGTGTATAGGAGTGTGTGGCAGTGAGTGGCAATGATGGGCAGTGTATGGCAGTGAGTGGCAGTGTGCGGCAGTGTATGGCAGTGTGTGGCAGTGTCACGGTGTAGTTTGGCATATTTGGCACCCGGGACTCCCAGCCGCAGGGTCTCAGAGGTTCCAGAATGCGGGGAAGAGTTTTGCAGGGGAGAAACTTTTCAGCATCTTCCGGGTTTTCCGGATTCTAGCCGGGATCTGGAGGTTTCTAGGAGTTCTGGGTCCAGGCGTTGCCGGTGATCAGGTGGCTGAGATCAGTCTCATTAGGAGTCCAGAGCTCAATGGTGGAGGTGAGGAAGATCCCGAGAGAGCCGGGCACACGCGGGGCGAGCGTCGGCATCACACGAGGGGCGAGCGTCGGCGTCACACGAGGGGCGAGCGTCGGCGTCACAAGAGGGGCGAGCGTCGGCGTCACA
>NW_017309034.1:60596-61306 GCF_000935625.1 Nanorana parkeri
GAGCGTCGGCGTCACACGAGGGTTGAGCGTCGGCGTCACACGAGGGTTGAGCGTCGGCGTCACACGAGGGTTGAGCGTCGGCGTCACACGAGGGTTGAGCGTCGGCGTCACACGAGGGTTGAGCGTCGGCGTCACACACGGGGTGAGTGGCGGCATCACACGCGGGGTGAGTGTTATTATTTGGGAGAAATCCCTCTGAGGGAAAATTGTGTGAAATAAAAATGGCGGGAAGGAAGGAAGTCCTAAAAGGAAGATGTTTGTGAGAGGACTTCGTCCTTCCTGCGTCTGAATCTCCCCATATACGGTATGTGTGTATAATTAGTAAACTCCCAGTTATCCGGCACTGTGGGGGGTCGGTAGATGCTGAATAACTGTAGTTTCTGGTTGCTTGAGAGTTAATAGTGAAGTTCTCTCTCAAGTCCCCTCAGTGAACGGGTGTATATTCCGGCTGCGGGGTCTGCGGGGTCCAGCCATCGGCCGGCAGCTAATCAGAGAATTTCATTAGCGGCTAAATAATCACATGTTGTATTGTGTACGTGTCATGTGTGTATAATAGTATTTGCTGGTCACATGTTGTATTGTGTACGTGTCATCCAACCAAAAACATGGCGGACGTGTTCTCTCCTCAGTCAGTGTTTCCTGATAATGGGGAGTTTGTTGTGTATAGAACCCGGATCAACGACAAGCTTGTCATTCCTGAAGCCACAATA
>NW_017309034.1:61651-62674 GCF_000935625.1 Nanorana parkeri
TAGGGTGAAATGAGGGGGGAAGGGGGGTAATAGGGTGAAATGGGAGACTCACCTGAGCTGGGAGTGCAGTTTGGTGGCTTTGGAGCTGAAATCCTCCCAGATGGGGTAGGAGCTCTGGAAGAGACGGAGATAAAGGGTTAATATGACACAATAATAATTATCCCATCACATGACTTTCCTCAAATTGAGGACATATCACACTTCCTGTTCTCATACTTTGTATCGGGGGGACATATCACACTTCCTGTTCTCATACTTTGTATCGGGGGGACATATCACACTTCCCGTTCTCATACTTTGTATCGGGGGGACATATCGCACTTCCCGTTCTCATACTTTGTATCGGGGGGACATATCGCACTTCCCGTTCTCATACTTTGTATCGGGGGGACATATTACGCTTCCCGTTCTCATACTTTGTATCGGGGGGACATATTACACTTCCTGTTCTCATACTTTGTATCGGGGGGACATATTACACTTCCTGTTCTCGTACTTTGTATCGGGGGGACATATTACACTTCAATTACATCTTTGCGGTTGCGTCGCGGTAATGTACGCTGTGTTATCTCATCCACCCAAACCCCGCCCCTAAATCTGTGCAGGAAGTTGAATGTGACCCCAGGACGTGGCCCTGGACGCGCTGCCATTGGGACGGAGGGGCCAGGTCTGGGACTGTCCATGCCGGAATCTCTACACATGGCAGCAGGAAGCGGAGATCGATGGTCCCGGATCACATGGTACTCCCAGGGATACACCCCCAACAAACGACCGTGGCTATTATTATGGAGTTGCCCCATTTGTGGTTATGACTTTTCCACAAGATTCTGGGGGGTGTCTGCGGGAATTTGTCCCATGTGTGAGGTCAGGTGCTGATGTTGGAGGAGAAGAACCGGGCTCACAGTCAGTGATCAGTAGGGATGAGGTCGGGGCTCTGTGCAGGACACTCGAGTTCCTCCACCACAGTGGTGACACCATGTCTGTATGGAGCCCCCTCCTCCCCCATGTTTGTATGGAGCCCCC
>NW_017309034.1:63037-63810 GCF_000935625.1 Nanorana parkeri
CGTCCTGTCCTAGCGAGGAGCCGGGAACGCGTCCTGTCCTAGCGAGGAGCCGGGAACGCGTCCTGTCCTAGCGAGGAGCCGGGAACGCGTCCTGTCCTAGCGCGGAGCCGGGAACGCGTCCTGTCCTAGCGAGGAGCCGGGAACGCGTCCTGTCCTAGCGCGGAGCCGGGAACGCGTCCTGTCCTAGCGAGGAGCCGGGAACGCGTCCTGTCCTAGTGAGGAGCCGGGAACACGACCCATCTGACGTTGTGGTCATGGTGGACGTTGGATTCGGATCAGGGGGATTCCATTCCCATCCTCCTCCTCATTCGAAGGTCAGGGACATGCGGAGTATAAATATCACGCGCGTCGTCCTCTCCTGTGTGCGCAGAGGAGGATCTCCAACTTGTTTGGATGATTACTCTGGAGCTTTTCTCAGGTCCTCAGGGGCCCCAAGCCGGAGTGTCTCTCCAGCAACCACCCAGAACCTTCTATATGAGCGAGGAGAGATCTCCAGGGTGACTATGAGCTGCACAATGCACTTCCCACACAACCCTGCACCACCCCAGAACCTCCCTGTGTGCTGTCATTCCAGTCCCTGTACAGAGGAGCTTACACTCTAATGTCCCCTCCCCCCCACAGTCACATCAGTCTCTGTACAGAGGAGCTTACACTCTAATGTCCCCTCCCCCACACAGTCACATCAGTCTCTGTACAGAGGAGCTTACACTCTAATGTCCCCTCCCCCCCCACAGTCACATCAGTCTCTGTACAGAGGAGCTTACACTCTAATG
>NW_017309034.1:65361-67289 GCF_000935625.1 Nanorana parkeri
CCACAGTCACATGAGTCTCTGTACAGAGGAGCTTACACTCTAATGTCCCCTCCCCCCACAGTCACATCAGTCTCTGTACAGAGGAGCTTACACTCTAATGCAGTGAGTGTGTGTATACAGTGTATAGCGGGCGGCATACAGCGGTGGTTGGGGACGGGAGGTGAAGCTGAGGATATGGAATGTGTTCGTGGTGTGAGGTGGAGGCGGCTCGGCCTCTCCAGGGATTGGCTGATGAATAATCTATGAAGGTTTCATGTGGAGAGCACGCAGAGGCTCGAGCTGCCCGTCACGGCATTGGAAGGCCCGGCACAAATACTGACGGGGTGGGGAGTCCAGAGGAAGGAAATGACAGCCGCAGGGCCCCTTACACGACTATCGGCCACCGGTGAAGGGCGAGGAGGCCTGGCCCTAGCAGCGCAGGGCCCCAGCATTGCCGCTCCAGCGGCTTTGAGACAAGCTGGGGCCCCATCAGCGGCGCTGCTCGTCTGATGTCGGACTGGCCGGAAGTGACGTCACTTCTGGCCGGTCCGGCGGCAGAGGAAGCCATGTGTGCAGGTAAGAGGAGCGAGGAAGGAAGGAAGGAAAGGAGGGAAGGGAGGGATGCAGCACTGACCAGCCCACCTGAGACCCATTCAGAGCCCACCATAGACAGTCTCAGATGCGCTGTGCAGCATCTATGGTGGGCTCTGCAGGGTCACTCTCAGGTGGGTCCTGCGTCCTGCGGCGCGCGCGGTGGGGGGGGCCCGGCCTAAAGCCGTGTAAGGGGCCCCAAAATTTCTGATGGCTGCCCTGCACGGGGATCACCATGTCTAACCCATCCAGGTGACACCGTATAAAACTGGCACCGGTTCATCGTCTCCCCGGTGACACCCCCAGCTATAGGGCTCAGCGCTATCAATACACCGGGGTATCAAATCCGCCATTTTGCCCCATGAGTTGGACAACCAGCAGACTCGCTGGATGTCAGAAGAGTCACCCCCCCCACGTGTCCCATGTAGCATGTCCTCTTCCTTGTTGGGGGACACTATGAGACGCCATATTTGTAAGAACATAGAGCAGTGGTTCTCAACCTTTCTAGGACCCCTTGGTAACATTTGCCAAGATGTGGTGACCCCCCCAACCGTAAAATTTAGGGATGCACCAATACTAGTATCTGTGTGGGGCGCACTCACCTCCCCTCACTCCTGCCCGCTCCCCTCTCTCTGATCCTTTGTAGCGCCATCTAGGAGGACTGACACTGCCATGCTAGGAGGAGGCTGAGGAGCCTCTAGAGCAGCACAAGGCACGTGGGGACACCCTCAACTGTGTGGCGCGACCCACAGGTTGAGAACCAGTGACATAGAGGGTCGTTCCTGAGCTCCTTCTCACATTTTAATGACATCATTCTGTATTAGGTGACATCACCTCATGGTCTGGACCCACCATTGGGTCTTCTACCAGTGAAACCAGTCTCCTTTCCACACTGGAACTGGAAACCAGTCTCCTTTCCACACTGGAACTGGAAACCAGTCTCCTTTCCACACTGGAACTGGAAACCAGTCTCCTTTCCACACTGGAACTGGAAACCAGTCTCCTTTCCACACTGGAACTGGAAACCAGTCTCCTTTCCACACTGGAACTGGAAACCAGTCTCCTTTCCACACTGGAACTGGAAACCAGTCTCCTTTCCACACTGGAACTGGAAACCAGTCTCCTTTCCACACTGGAACTGGAAACCAGTCTCCTTTCCACACTGGAACTGGAAACCAGTCTCCTTTCCACACTGGAACTGGAAACCAGTCTCCTTTCCACACTGGAACTGGAAACCAGTCTCCTTTCCACACTGGAACTGGAAACCAGTCTCCTTTCCACACTGGAACTGGAAACCAGTCTCCTTTCCACACTGGAACTGGAAACCAGTCTCCTTTCCACACTGGAACTGGAAACCA
>NW_017309034.1:67386-72746 GCF_000935625.1 Nanorana parkeri
CAGGGTCACTCTCAGGTGGGTCCTGCGTCCTGCGGCGCGCGCGGTGGGGGGGGCCCGGCCTAAAGCCGTGTAAGGGGCCCCAAAATTTCTGATGGCTGCCCTGCACGGGGATCACCATGTCTAACCCATCCAGGTGACACCGTATAAAACTGGCACCGGTTCATCGTCTCCCCGGTGACACCCCCAGCTATAGGGCTCAGCGCTATCAATACACCGGGGTATCAAATCCGCCATTTTGCCCCATGAGTTGGACAACCAGCAGACTCGCTGGATGTCAGAAGAGTCACCCCCCCCACGTGTCCCATGTAGCATGTCCTCTTCCTTGTTGGGGGACACTATGAGACGCCATATTTGTAAGAACATAGAGCAGTGGTTCTCAACCTTTCTAGGACCCCTTGGTAACATTTGCCAAGATGTGGTGACCCCCCCAACCGTAAAATTTAGGGATGCACCAATACTAGTATCTGTGTGGGGCGCACTCACCTCCCCTCACTCCTGCCCGCTCCCCTCTCTCTGATCCTTTGTAGCGCCATCTAGGAGGACTGACACTGCCATGCTAGGAGGAGGCTGAGGAGCCTCTAGAGCAGCACAAGGCACGTGGGGACACCCTCAACTGTGTGGCGCGACCCACAGGTTGAGAACCAGTGACATAGAGGGTCGTTCCTGAGCTCCTTCTCACATTTTAATGACATCATTCTGTATTAGGTGACATCACCTCATGGTCTGGACCCACCATTGGGTCTTCTACCAGTGAAACCAGTCTCCTTTCCACACTGGAACTGGAAACCAGTCTCCTTTCCACACTGGAACTGGAAACCAGTCTCCTTTCCACACTGGAACTGGAAACCAGTCTCCTTTCCACACTGGAACTGGAAACCAGTCTCCTTTCCACACTGGAACTGGAAACCAGTCTCCTTTCCACACTGGAACTGGAAACCAGTCTCCTTTCCACACTGGAACTGGAAACTATTCTCCTTTCCACACTGGAACTGGAAACCAGTCTCCTTTCCACACTGGAACTGGAAACCAGTCTCCTTTCCACACTGGAACTGGAAACCAGTCTCCTTTCCACACTGGAACTGGAAACTATTCTCCTTTCCACACTGGAACTGGAAACCAGTCTCCTTTCCACACTGGAACTGGAAACCAGTCTCCTTTCCACACTGGAACTGCAAATCAGTCTCCTTTCCACACTGGAACCGGAAACCAGTCTCCTTTCCAGACTGGCGATGGCCTTACAGGAGGTGATCTTCTGTCCAGTACCAGGACGTGGCCCGGAGTTCAGCTGATGTTGTTCTGCGGTGACCTGTCCATTGATGAGACTTATCCGGAATGACATCCGGGATGGTACCAGGGACCTGACTGATGGCGCCATATTGTTCCTCCTATTCGGAATAATTGGATGCAGACAAAGCCGGCCGCTCGCATTTCTTGGATTGCGCATCTTTTTTTTTTTTTTTTTACTGGAGAGAAGGAACGTCTGAGCCCGCGTATCGCAACTTCTGTCTCCGCTGCCAAATGCGCCAGACTCGGGCTGCGAACGTGTTTTCCGTCTCCATCTGCCAGCCGAGCGATCCCGACATTTGTCAGAACACAATTCGTGTGAAAACCAGTCAATGAACGTGGCTGAGCCGGCACTGCCGCATCTCATCTGATGCAATCGGTGTTAACCCTTCCTGCACCGGGGTGGCTGAGCTGTACACCCCTCCCAACCACCGCACCAACGAAGGGTAAATTCCGGTGTACACCTGCAGTGCTGTACCTATGACATACACTATATGGCCAGAAGTCTGCGTGCCCCTGGCCATGATCCCTATTTAATAAATGTTGAGTTGTCCCCCTTTGTGGCTATAACATTCTCCACTCTTCTGGGAAGACCCCAAATGAAGTCTATGGAGGGGGGGTCCGTGTAGTTCAGTCGCCTACGATATCATCTTCACCATCACAGATAGACAAGGCGGACCCAGTAATGGGATGAGATGCCACACACCGTCTGCACTGCTCAGGGCAGGCCGGTCTGTATTATCGCTGTCTTCCGGGACATACAGAAGACCAAAAATGACTAAAAATGGAGACAAACCTCCAAGGAACCGCGTCAGGAATGTCCCCTCATGACAGAGAGTGTTTCTACATGGCCATGTTTTGTGGACACCCGGATCCCCCCATCCCCATGGACATTAAGGTAAAGTTGACCTCCCCCACCCAATATGGAGTTGCCCCTTCCCTTCTATAGACATTATATGGTGTCGGCCCTCTTGTGGCAATATCATCCTCCACTCTTCTCTCCACTCTCCACTGTTTTCCCACAAGATTTTGGAAGGTATCTGGGGGAATTTGTCCCATTTGTGAGGTCAGGTAATGATGTTGGGTGAGGAAACCCGGCTCACAATCAGAGTTCCAATTCGTCCCAAAGGCGCTCAGTAGGTTTGAGGTCGGGGCTCTGTACACGACACCCTAGTTCCTCCACCAAGCTGGTCACACCATGTCTGTATGGAGCTGGCTTTGTACACAGGGGACAGTCATGGGGGGGGGGGGGGGACTGGAAGAGGACAATTGTCTACAATGTCTTTGTATGATGGAGGATGAACAGAACCTTCACTGGAAACCTCTGAACTTGGTGATCTGGATAGAGGGGGGGTCCACTTTGGGCCATATGATGTATACCAGGAAAACCTAAGTGAATACACAATTCAGGAGCCAGTCAGTCTAACAAATGTGATGCAAATCAGGCTGTGGCAGTACAAAGTATGACCTTCCAGTGCCTTGAATTCCTAGACACTCTAAAGGTGGCCATGCACTCTGCGAATTTCAACCGGTCGTGATCCGGCCGAAATTCTCACAGTAGATGCTGCTGTCAGCATCCTTTCGGCTGGCATCCCTCAATCAGCTGAGCTGGTTGGAAAATCTTCATACGGTCAGTTTGGGTCGCCAGCCATCTCTTCTTCCATATCATGGCCGGTTCTTCTCCTTCCCTCATGCTTCTCTCCCTCCAAACCATGGATGGTTCTTCTCTCCACTGAAGGACAGGTCTTCTCTCCCTCCATACCATGGATGGTTCTTCTCTCCACTGAAGGACAGGTCTTCTCTCCCTCCATACCATGGATGGTTCTTCTCTCCACTGAAGGACAGGCCTTCTCTCCCTCCATACCATGGATGGTTCTTCTCTCCACTGAAGGACAGGCCTTCTCTCCTTCCATACCATGGCCAGTTCTTCTCCTTCCCTCATGCTTCTCTCCCTCCATACGATGGATGGTTCTTCTCTCCACTGAAGGACAGGCCTTCTCTCCTTCCATACCATGGCCAGTTCTTCTCCTTCCCTCATCTCTCTCCACTGAAGAACTGACTGCAGACAGACTAAGCTGTCATTCAGCATTTTAGAAGATCCGCTGTGACACCAAACTCTTCCACAACCTAAGGGTGCAGAGCTCAGTAGTGAAGGATGTGAAGCCTAAGGATGCAGAGCTTAGTAGTGAAGGATGTGAAGCCTAAGGGTGCAGAGCTTAGTAGTGAAGGATGTGAAGCCTAAGGGTGCAGAGCTCAGTAGTGAAGGATGTGAAGCCTAAGGGTGCAGAGCTCAGTAGTGAAGGATGTGAAGCCTAAGGGTGCAGAGCTCAGTAGTGAAGGATGTGAAGCCTAAGGATGCAGAGCTTAGTAGTGAAGGATGTGAAGCCTATCTGATGCTGGAAGTGTTCTCTCTCAGCATCGGACCATATCAATGGGTCTAAAGAAGGGAAAACACAGCATTGGTGGCCTCCTACCTTCACTACGAGTCCTCACCACACCTACTGCTCCAGGTACGTGTTTGTCACCTATGTTTTTAGGAAAAGGTCCTTGTGGCACTTCTGAGCCTCACTCACCCCAAACACGGAAATGAGAACCAGAAATGAGTCCAAGGACAAGGTTAATGGGGAACATGTAGAGAGGCTTCTAGCTGAATTTCGCACTTCATTTGTTACAAAGTCATTATGATAATTTTATTATTTTGAAATCTGAACATTCCATTTATTTTGGGGAAGAATAAAAACAAAATGACAGTATCATGAGGGGGAAATTGTGATGAAGATCTCTTCTGTCAGCAAGCTGCTAAAGCCTAGAAGGAATGTGAGGGTCACTTCTGCCAAAGCGTCCTTCCGGCCTTCATCAGACACAGATGGGATCCGGTTGCCGGGGGTTTCGGCACTTTTGCTGTATGAAGTGAGATGTCGGTGATCTCCTCGTATCGTTGTCTGCCGTACAATGGGCTGTCACAATGGATCCAATTTACTCGGTTCAGTTGACCCATCTGCTCAACGTCATGTCAGAGCTGCCTCAGAATGCGTCCTCACATCAACCTCTCTGAGGAACATCCACAGGGACTCTTCTCCACACAGGAGCTCATCACTGTCCTCTCATCGTTCCCTAATGGCCTGTCACTACAAATCACGCTCATCATCACATCTATCGTCTCAGGAGGTCATTCTCCAGTGTGAATATATATATATATATACTCGGACCGAAACCGCTTCATTACCTCCACAACATGCGCCCCAAACTCCTATACTGTGACCGCGCTCCCACTTCTTACATTGGGGTGTAACAACCAACCCTCTGCAAATCCTGCCCTCCTGAACCTCATCCACACCCTTCATGTATTTAAAGGTTTCAGTCATGTCCATCCTTCCCCTCCTGCTGGGGACCCCTCTAGTGATGATAAAGATCTATATAGAGGGATCAGGACCTCCTTCCTCCTGCTGGGGACCCCTCTAGTGATAATAAAGGTCTATATAGAAGAATCAGGACCCCCTTCCTCCTGCTGGGGACCCCTCTAGTGATAGATCTATATAGAGGGATCAGGACCTCCTTCCTCCTGCTGGGGACCCCTCTAGTGATAGATCTATATAGAGGGATCAGGACCTCCTCCCTCCTGCTGGGGACCCCCCTAGTGAAGCACCCCAGAATTCTGGTCACTGCCAGGCCACACGGTTTTCTTATTTTGCACTCATCTGAAATAAGCGCCCCCAATCCTTTTCCTTTGTAGTTCTGGCCAGCACTGTACCCCCCAATCTGTCGGGAGATCCTTTTTCCATAAGTGGATTTGACTATTTTAGAATGTTGAATTGCACTTTCCGAGGCTCTGACCGATCTTCCACCAATGCCAGATCCCGTTCCATGTTACAAACATCTCCGGGTAGATCATCATCCTTATTGTCCACGTTGGTGTCACCGGTCTAAAGACGAACCTTCAGGTGTGTCACTTACACTTCTTTCCTATTGGTGTGTACATCGGGCGTGCGGAGTGCTCGGCGCGGGGTCATCGCTGTTACATTGCCGTTGTGGTCTACGTATATTATGTACATGTGGTGGATGGGGGATTGGTGGAA
>NW_017309034.1:72770-73823 GCF_000935625.1 Nanorana parkeri
TAATGAATGAGCTCTTATCGGGTCTTGTTACTGTGTGTCCCGAGTTTTCTCTCCATCCCACTACACAGGTTGAAATTTCCTTACAATGACACGTTGTGCTCTGCAGTCAATGTTCCTTTACAACCTGTCTAGGCAGGGAAGGGTTAAGTTCCCGGCATCTCTCTCTGCATTGTCTCACTAGGGAAGGATTAAGCTCCCCCTGTCCTCTCCAGCATTGTCTGGGAAGGAAAGGGTTCTGTCCCCCATCATCTCCAGCATTGTATGGGAAGGAAGGGTTATGCTCCCCATCATCTCCAGCATTGTATGGGAACGAAGGGGTATGCTCCCCCATCATCTCCAGCATTGTATGGGAAGGAAAGGGTTCTGTCCCCCATCATCTCCTGCATTGTATGGGAAGGAAAGGGTTATGCTCCCCCATCATCTCCAGCATTGTATGGGAAGGAAGGGTTCTGTCCCCCATCATCTCCTGCATTGTATGGGAAGGAAAGGGTTATGCTCCCCATCATCTCCAGCATTGTATGGGAAGGAAAGGGTTCTGTCCCCCATCATCTCCAGCATTGTATGGGAAGGAAAGGGTTACGCTCCCCCATCATCTCCAGCATTGTATGGGAAGGAAAGGGTTACGCTCCCCCATCATCTCCAGCATTGTATGGGAAGGGAAGGGTTACGCTCCCCATCATCTCCTGCATTGTATGGGAAGGAAAGGGTTACGCTCCCCCATCGTCTCCAGCATTGTATGGGAAGGAAAGGGTTCTGTCCCCCATCGTCTCCAGAGTTGTATGGGAAGGGAAATGCTCCCCCGTCCTCTCTGGCATTGTCTGGGAAGGGTTAAGCTCCCCCCCCCTCCAGTATTTTTTGGGCAGGAAAGGGTTACGGTTGCTCAGGGGCCACTGGCAGAGGATTACAGGCTGATGCTCTGGTGTTGCCAGGCTCTGCAGAGCATCTGCCCATATATCACCTCCCCCCCTGGCATTGGCCATGTGGCATAAAAAGGGTTACCAGCTGTGGTAAGGAGGCCAGCCTCCTCCAGAACTTACACAAAGATGGCAGCCC
>NW_017309034.1:73841-74569 GCF_000935625.1 Nanorana parkeri
TTTCTTTATTAAGAGCCAAAAGTGTGTAATACATTGTAACACATATCAGTAAAATCAGCAACTTCTACAAAACAAATGTACATCAATCTTCTGATCTGCATTAGTGATCGGTGGGGTCCCGTGTGTGTGGTCGGTGGGTTTCTATTTACACCGGGGGTCTAGGGCTCGACAGGGAGCTCAGGAACCAAGGACGATTCCCGGGTCCGGTACCGGGGAGCCGAGGAGAAGGACAATGCCCGTGTCCGGTACCGGGGAGCCGAGGAGAAGGACGATTCCGGTGTCTGGTACCAGCGAGCCCAGAAGAAGGACGATTCCCGTTTCCAGGAGCAGGGGAGAAGGACGATTCCCGTTTCCGGGAGCAGGGGAGAAGGACGATTCCCGTTTCCGGGAGCAGGGGAGAGACGATTCCCGTTTCCAGTTTCCGGGAGCCGAGGAGAAGGACGATTCCCGGGTCCGGTTTCCGGGAGCAGAGAAGAAAGACGATTCCCAGAGCAGAGGAGGACGATTTCCAGGTCTGGGAGCCGAGGAGAAGGACGATTCCCGGGTCCGGGAGCAGAGGAGAAGGATCCTCCTGGAGCGCCTCAAATATAAGTCCCGGGCCGCCGAAGTCATAGCCCTCTGTGGGATCATTGTTCTCCAGCCATGGACACAATTGGGTGACATACCACTGCAGCGCCCGGTACCCGTCATCCAGCATCAGTTCCACATGGAGCAGCCAATCCATCTCC
>NW_017309034.1:75081-77103 GCF_000935625.1 Nanorana parkeri
GGTTATTATATGAGGGGGGTTATTATATAGGCAGGGTCAGGGAGTGGGACAGAATGACGGCTTTGTAATAAGAGGCGGAGCTTGTCTGAACGATGATCCCGCCTCCGGGTTAGTCTGGTGAGGCGGTGATGAGTCTGTGTTGGGTGTAGTTGGGGCTCCGCCCCCTTCTCTGTCCATGTGTTGGGGCTCCTGATGATGGTTGTATAGGGGAGGCGAAGACATCCGGCACATATGTGGCTCCTGGCATCATACGTGTGTGTAGGGGGTTGGGCCCCCCCACCCCCACGGCTGTGCACACTGAGGAGCCGGGGTGCAGCATGGGGGGTGTTTTGGGGGAACTCCCGGCCGCCGTCTGTTCGGAATGCTGAGTGTCTGTTTGCCGGAATAAATGCTGACAGAGGCCCCGTGGCTGGCGGCCTATAAGCTGTAACCATGGCAACTGCTGGTGGTCCACGCATGGTAAACAGCCTCCACTCACCCCTTCACTGCCGGCCCGGCCACACGGAGGGGGGGGGATTGGAGGGATTTCTGTCTGGGTGCTGATCCAGCCAATGTCAGGTGACCGCCGGGGCCCAATCCCACCGATCATAAGACGAGGCATCAGATCCGGCCCCACACCCTGCACCTCGCTGAGATCAAACTTCCCGACATAGTGTACAGAGAGAGAAAACACCCCCAACACCGACCTCCTACTGAGCCTCCAACCTTCTTCTGGCCTACTACTGAGCCCCCCACCTTCTCCTGGCCTCCTACTGACCCTCCAACCTTCTTCTGACCTCCTACTCAGCCTCCAACCTTCTTCTGACCTCCTACTCAGCCTCCAACCTTCTTCTGACCTCCTACTGAGCCTCCAACCTTCTTCTGGCCTACTACTGAGCCCCCCACCTTCTTCTGGCCTACTACTGAGCCTCCAACCTTCTCCTGGCCTCCTACTCAGCCTCCAACCTTCTTCTGACCTCCTACTCAGCCTCCAACCTTCTTCTGGCCTACTACTGAGCTTCTCACCTTCTTCTGGCCTCCTACTGAGCCTCCAACCTTCTTCTGGCCTACTACTCAGCCTCCAACCTTCTTCTGACCTCCTACTCAGCCTCCAACCTTCTTCTGACCTCCTACTGAGCCCCCCACCTTCTTCTGGCCTACTACTGAGCCCCCCAACTTCTTCTGGCCTACTACTGAGCCCCCCAACTTCTTCTGGCCTACTACTGAGCCCCCCAACTTCTTCTGGCCTACTCCTGAGCCGCCAACCTTCTTCTGGCCTCCTACTCAGCCTCCAACCTTCTTCTGGCCTACTACTGAGCCTCCAACCTTCTTCTGACCTCCTACTCAGCCTCCAACCTTCCTCTGGCCTACTACTGAGCTTCTCACCTTCTTCTGGCCTCCAACCTTCTTCTGGCCTACTACTGAGCCTCCAACCTTCTTCTGGCCTCCTACTGAGCCGCCCACCTTCTTCTGGTCTCCTACTGACCCTCTAACCTTCTTCTGGCCTTCTACTGAGCCGCCAACCTTCTTCTGGCCTCCTAGTGACCCTCTAACCTTCTTCTGGCCTCCTACTGAGCCGCCAACCTTCTTCTGGCCTCCTACTGACCCTCTAACCTTCTTCTGGCCTCCTACTGACCCTCTAACCTTCTTCTGGCCTCCTACTGAGCCGCCAACCTTCTTCTGACCTCCTACTCAGCCTCCAACCTTCCTCTGGCCTACTACTGAGCTTCTCACCTTCTTCTGGCCTCCAACCTTCTTCTGGCCTACTACTGAGCCTCCAACCTTCTTCTGGCCTCCTACTGAGCCGCCCACCTTCTTCTGGTCTCCTACTGACCCTCTAACCTTCTTCTGGCCTCCTACTGACCCTCTAACCTTCTTCTGGCCTCCTACTGAGCCGCCAACCTTCTTCTGGCCTCCTACTGACCCTCTAACCTTCTTCTGGCCTCCTACTGAGCCGCCAACCTTCTTCTGGCCTCCTACTGAGCCGCCAACCTTCTTCTGGCCTCCTACTGACCCTCTAACCTTCTTCTGGCCTCCTACTGA
>NW_017309034.1:79330-84723 GCF_000935625.1 Nanorana parkeri
GGTGCTGATCCAGCCAATGTCAGGTGACCGCCGGGGCCCAATCCCACCGATCATAAGACGAGGCATCAGATCCGGCCCCACACCCTGCACCTCGCTGAGATCAAACTTCCCGACATAGTGTACAGAGAGAGAAAACACCCCCAACACCGACCTCCTACTGAGCCTCCAACCTTCTTCTGGCCTACTACTGAGCCCCCCACCTTCTCCTGGCCTCCTACTGACCCTCCAACCTTCTTCTGACCTCCTACTCAGCCTCCAACCTTCTTCTGACCTCCTACTCAGCCTCCAACCTTCTTCTGACCTCCTACTGAGCCTCCAACCTTCTTCTGGCCTACTACTGAGCCCCCCACCTTCTTCTGGCCTACTACTGAGCCTCCAACCTTCTCCTGGCCTCCTACTCAGCCTCCAACCTTCTTCTGACCTCCTACTCAGCCTCCAACCTTCTTCTGGCCTACTACTGAGCTTCTCACCTTCTTCTGGCCTCCTACTGAGCCTCCAACCTTCTTCTGGCCTACTACTCAGCCTCCAACCTTCTTCTGACCTCCTACTCAGCCTCCAACCTTCTTCTGACCTCCTACTGAGCCCCCCACCTTCTTCTGGCCTACTACTGAGCCCCCCAACTTCTTCTGGCCTACTACTGAGCCCCCCAACTTCTTCTGGCCTACTACTGAGCCCCCCACCTTCTTCTGGCCTACTCCTGAGCCGCCAACCTTCTTCTGGCCTCCTACTCAGCCTCCAACCTTCTTCTGGCCTACTACTGAGCCTCCAACCTTCTTCTGACCTCCTACTCAGCCTCCAACCTTCCTCTGGCCTACTACTGAGCTTCTCACCTTCTTCTGGCCTCCAACCTTCTTCTGGCCTACTACTGAGCCTCCAACCTTCTTCTGGCCTCCTACTGAGCCGCCCACCTTCTTCTGGTCTCCTACTGACCCTCTAACCTTCTTCTGGCCTTCTACTGAGCCGCCAACCTTCTTCTGGCCTCCTAGTGACCCTCTAACCTTCTTCTGGCCTCCTACTGAGCCGCCAACCTTCTTCTGGCCTCCTACTGACCCTCTAACCTTCTTCTGGCCTCCTACTGAGCCGCCAACCTTCTTCTGGCCTCCTACTGACCCTCTAACCTTCTTCTGGCCTCCTACTGAGCCGCCAACCTTCTTCTGGCCTCCTACTGAGCCGCCAACCTTCTTCTGGCCTCCTACTGACCCTCTAACCTTCTTCTGGCCTCCTACTGAGCCTCCAACCTTCTTCTGGCCTCCTACTGAGCCTCCAACCTTCTTCTGGCCTCCTACTGACCCTCTAACCTTCTTCTGGCCTCCTACTGAGCCGCCAACCTTCTTCTGGCCTCCTACTGACCCTCTAACCTTCTTCTGGCCTCCTACTGAGCCGCCAACCTTCTTCTGGCCTCCTACTGACCCTCTAACCTTCTTCTGGCCTCCTACTGAGCCGCCAACCTTCTTCTGGCCTCCTACTGACCCTCTAACCTTCTTCTGGCCTCCTACTGAGCCGCCAACCTTCTTCTGGCCTCCTACTGACCCTCTAACCTTCTTCTGGCCTCCTACTGACCCTCTAACCTTCTTCTGGCCTCCTACTGAGCCGCCAACCTTCTTCTGACCTCCTACTCAGCCTCCAACCTTCCTCTGGCCTACTACTGAGCTTCTCACCTTCTTCTGGCCTCCAACCTTCTTCTGGCCTACTACTGAGCCTCCAACCTTCTTCTGGCCTCCTACTGAGCCGCCCACCTTCTTCTGGTCTCCTACTGACCCTCTAACCTTCTTCTGGCCTCCTACTGACCCTCTAACCTTCTTCTGGCCTCCTACTGAGCCGCCAACCTTCTTCTGGCCTCCTACTGACCCTCTAACCTTCTTCTGGCCTCCTACTGAGCCGCCAACCTTCTTCTGGCCTCCTACTGAGCCGCCAACCTTCTTCTGGCCTCCTACTGACCCTCTAACCTTCTTCTGGCCTCCTACTGAGCCGCCAACCTTCTTCTGGCCTCCTACTGAGCCGCCAACCTTCTTCTGGCCTCCTACTGAGCCGCCAACCTTCTTCTGGTCACCTACTGAGCTGCAATCAGCCTTCGAGGAAACCTGTCATCCTGGAGGCTCTCATTGCTGAGCTCTCCTGACCCAGACCTACAATGCAGAGAATACTCAGCAATGGCGGCCTCCAGGTATCTCTCGGGCACTTTGACTTTTGGGTCAACACCTAACCAAACTCCCAGGGGGGCCACTCGGTCCTCACTCAGCCTCTCTGGGGGCCCCCATACACCGGCACTGTGGATGTGGCACCGCCAGATGAGTCTGCCGGATCCGATCATCACCGAAATATTAAACCCGTCGCAGCAATTCCAATCAGATCCGTTATCGGCAGAGCAACCAAGCCTGCGGCCCCCAGGGGCCAGTGTGGCCCCCGTCCTAGAAATCATTCTCTCTCTGCCGCCGTCCTCCTCCTTGAAGGGAGTTTTCCCACAACGAGGATTTGTCTTCTCTACTGAATGACCTCGTAGAAGATGATTGCACGGTGTGTGGTCACCCTCCCTCTGCGTTCAGCCAATCAGGTCAGGCGGGAGAATCCTCCGGCGAGGTCATCAGCCGCGGTCACTGCTGGCCAGGAAAGGGTTACACGTGGCGGCGGTGGAGGGGTCACGCCCGGCCAGGAAAGGGTTACACGTGGCGGCGGTGGAGGGGTCACGCCCGGCCAGGAAAGGGTTACACGTGGCGGCGGTGGAGGGGTCACGCCCGGCCAGGAAAGGGTTACACGTGGCGGCGGTGGAGGGGTCACGCCCGGCCAGGAAAAAGGACCGTGGCCTGAAATACCCCAAAATCTTCAGAAGTCTGATACTGAGAGGGTTGTAGGGGCCCAAATATCCTATATCCAGATTACAACCCCCAACAGAGTACAATTCTATATCCAGACTACAACCCCCAACATGGCCAACCACTTCTTTTGGGGGTTGTAGTCTGGATATAGGATATTTGGCCCCCTACAACCCTCTCAGAATTGGATTATGATGGTGTCCAGAGGTCGGCCATGTTGGGGGTTGTAGTGGTCTATGAATAGAGTGTAATAGAATTGGATTATGATGGTGTCCAGTGGTCGGCCATGTTGGGGGTTGTAGTGGTCTATGAATAGAGTGTAATAGAATTGGATTATGATGGTGTCCAGTGGTCGGCCATGTTGGGGGTTGTAGTGGTCTATGAATAGAGTGTAATAGAATTGGATTATGATGGTGTCCAGTGGTCGGCCATGTTGGGGGTTGTAGTGGTCTATGAATAGAGTGTAATAGAATTGGATTATGATGGTGTCCAGTGGTCGGCCATGTTGGGGGTTGTAGTGGTCTATGAATAGAGTGTAATAGAATTGGATTATGATGGTGTCCAGTGGTCGGCCATGTTGGGGGTTGTAGTGGTCTATGAATAGAGTGTAATAGAATTGGATTATGATGGTGTCCAGTGGTCGGCCATGTTGGGGGTTGTAGTGGTCTATGAATAGAGTGTAATAGAATTGGATTATGATGGTGTCCAGTGGTCGGCCATGTTGGGGGTTGTAGTGGTCTATGAATAGAGTGTAATAGAATTGGATTATGATGGTGTCCAGTGGTCGGCCATGTTGGGGGTTGTAGTGGTCTATGAATAGAGTGTAATAGAATTGGATTATGATGGTGTCCAGTGGTCGGCCATGTTGGGGGTTGTAGTGGTCTATGAATAGAGTGTAATAGAATTGGATTATGATGGTGTCCAGTGGTCGGCCATGTTGGGGGTTGTAGTGGTCTATGAATAGAGTGTAATAGAATTGGATTATGATGGTGTCCAGTGGTCGGCCATGTTGGGGGTTGTAGTGGTCTATGAATAGAGTGTAATAGAATTGGATTATGATGGTGTCCAGTGGTCGGCCATGTTGGGGGTTGTAGTGGTCTATGAATAGAGTGTAATAGAATTGGATTATGATGGTGTCCAGTGGTCGGCCATGTTGGGGGTTGTAGTGGTCTATGAATAGAGTGTAATAGAATTGGATTATGATGGTGTCCAGTGGTCGGCCATGTTGGGGGTTGTAGTGGTCTATGAATAGAGTGTAATAGAATTGGATTATGATGGTGTCCAGTGGTCGGCCATGTTGGGGGTTGTAGTGGTCTATGAATAGAGTGTAATAGAATTGGATTATGATGGTGTCCAGTGGTCGGCCATGTTGGGGGTTGTAGTGGTCTATGAATAGAGTGTAATAGAATTGGATTATGATGGTGTCCAGTGGTCGGCCATGTTGGGGGTTGTAGTGGTCTATGAATAGAGTGTAATAGAATTGGATTATGATGGTGTCCAGTGGTCGGCCATGTTGGGGGTTGTAGTGGTCTATGAATAGAGTGTAATAGAATTGGATTATGATGGTGTCCAGTGGTCGGCCATGTTGGGGGTTGTAGTGGTCTATGAATAGAGTGTAATAGAATTGGATTATGATGGTGTCCAGTGGTCGGCCATGTTGGGGGTTGTAGTGGTCTATGAATAGAGTGTAATAGAATTGGATTATGATGGTGTCCAGTGGTCGGCCATGTTGGGGGTTGTAGTGGTCTATGAATAGAGTGTAATAGAATTGGATTATGATGGTGTCCAGTGGTCGGCCATGTTGGGGGTTGTAGTGGTCTATGAATAGAGTGTAATAGAATTGGATTATGATGGTGTCCAGTGGTCGGCCATGTTGGGGGTTGTAGTGGTCTATGAATAGAGTGTAATAGAATTGGATTATGATGGTGTCCAGTGGTCGGCCATGTTGGGGGGTTGTATAGAAATATTTTCCAGCAGAAAAATAATCACAAAACAACAATTGGTTAAAATACTGAAAATGGAAGTTTATTATACAGATTCTGTGAGCTGTGCTTCTCCGATACAGAGGCCGAGTACAATTCCGGGATTATCCGCATATAAAACTTTACACATTGGTTATGGAAATCCAGAACTTAGAACGACAATTGGATTCTTGTCTTCCCTGTACAATCCTTTTACATGGAGTACATTACAGGACACAGGCTCTTGTAATCTTAGACCACGGGTTATGCTGCTGCCTACAGGTCAGCATCTTTATTTCTGACGTGTACAGTACAGGACACAAGATCAGAGTCCTAACCCAGGGGGCGTCCAGCAAACAAACATCAAGGGCATAACACATGGGTCAAGAGAACTCAAGAGGGCAGCTTGAAGAATCCTAGGCCCGAAACTGTCATCAGAGGAAGCCAGAACATTGGCCGGGTAAAACTTAACCTGGAGAGAAGATCAGGTGGAGGCCCTACAAGCCTGGATCAGGTGGTGGCCCTACAAGCCTGGATCAGGTGGTGGCCCTACAAGCCTGGATCAGGTGGTGGCCCTACAAGCCTGGATCAGGTGGTGGCCCTACAGGCCTGGCTCCGGAGG
>NW_017309034.1:86393-89351 GCF_000935625.1 Nanorana parkeri
GGCCCTACAAGCCTGGATCAGGTGGTGGCCCTACAAGCCTGGATCAGGTGGTGGCCCTACAAGCCTGGATCAGGTGGTGGCCCTACAAGCCTGGATCAGGTGGTGGCCCTACAAGCCTGGATCAGGTGGTGGCCCTACAAGCCTGGATCAGGTGGTGGCCCTACAAGCCTGGATCAGGTGGTGGCCCTACAAGCCTGGATCAGGTGGAGGCCCTACAAGCCTGGATCAGGTGGTGGCCCTACAAGTCTGGATCAGGTGGTGGCCCTACAAGTCTTTCACTGGAGGGTCAAATGATGACTTGTCTAATCCACTCGCAGCTTCTCTGGATTGTTTTGGGGGAGGACAGCGAGAGGAAAAGACAATGTCCTGGTATCCAGGACTCCTCCCCAGGCTGGCATCCATCTTGAGCACCTTCTAGGCCAGCAGTAGAAAGGATCTCAGGTTCCAGCACCGGATTGGAGATCCACCACACCACAGCAAGCCTTGTTTTGCTGGACAGAGGTATGTGGTGATCCAGGGACCGAGTCTGTTAGTCTCACGCTGTTTGAAAGTTGAGTTGCAAGGGTCTAGAGCAGAATCGGTCATACGTTACTGGCTGGAAGGAGGCCATTATTATTCTCCAGAACCATGATGCAAAAGCGAATGGTTGGGTAGCTCCTGGACCGAACATGAGAGCAGAAACCCCGGAGTTTGTTCTGGGTAAGAAAGACCCGGGGCGGGGCCATATCAGAGATTAGGGCAAGATACTCCAATGGATGAGCTGGAACCAGCACTGATTAATGGAGAATTTGGATCCATCTCTGTAGGGTCAGAACTGTCCAATGGACATTAGTTGACAGATTCTAAGCCAATTGTCCTATAGCAGGTGATCATCCAGGTATCCCAGGCTGGTGAAGCCCAAGGTGCCGTGGCCAGGCCGAAGGGAAGGGCAGCAAATTGGTAGTGATGCGAGTCCGCAGCAAAACACAGATAGGGTTGATGTTGATGTGGTGGGAACATAGAGATGTACATGGAGGCCAGAAAACCCCCCACGGCTCAAGGGAAGCAATGACTGACTGAGCACCTTCCATGCGGATATCCAGAATTGGTTAGTGCTTCCATTTACCTTGGGGATGATACCATGTCCCCCCTAAGAGAAGCCTCCTGAGTAGAGCTATACCAACCTTCTGGGTAGACAGACAAGCGTGGCAGCATGAGGCGGGGTGGAGGCAGAGACCGAAACTCCAGTCTGAAGCTCCTGGGCACAATGCTCTGCACCCAAGCATCTGAGATGTCCTTCACAACCATATGGTCCCAGGACAACAGGCATACCCCCATTCTATAGAGTGCTTGTTCCCAGACTTGGAATGGAAGGAACTCTCTTTGGCTTCTGAAGCCTCACGTTCAGGAATTTGGGCCTCTTTCTGAAGTAACAGATGACTCTTCCCCATGTGACTTCCTTGATGTTGGTATCCAAGGAGACACCAAAGAGATGTTCCCCATCAAAGGCCATCCTCACGAGGCGCTCCGTGCGCAGACCTTTCTTAGACAAACAATTGAGCCACATAATTTGCATATATATAGAGAAAGGAAAGGGGCCGCCTATCGGCTAAAGAACTCTTCCATTGGGTATTGTTGAGGAACATTTCCTTTTCCCCCGGGAAAGGCCAGTCACCGGCCAGCACCGGATGTAAGAGAGTTACAGGAACCGTCTTTACAGGCCAAGGCATTTTCAGCGAACCTCGGCTACCGATCCTTGGCCAGGTGGACACGTTGCTCTGCAGCCAGGCATGGGGGGAACAGAGATGGTGTTACCTCAGATTTAGAGGAATATCTGTGGAGTGGGTCTCACCCAGGACAAGTCCCCAAATCTGATGAGGGATTATCCTCATTCTGCTCATGAAAGACGGGTAGTCCCGGCACAATCAGAGACTGGGGGGTGGAGAGGACGATGCTTGCAGGGCATAGAACCTACCTTTAAATCCGGAGATTGTGGCTAAGAATCCCCCGCCCCCCCCCGAATAAGCAGAAGCACCCCAAGGGGCTAGGGAGGGCCTCTGTGGAGGGTAGAGACTAAGATTGGGGACAGCGGTCTGGAATAATTGACCCATTCAGGAGATGTTACAGTAGCCGTCCGGGCCAGCAGACCCATTCCCCCTGCACCTGGGCTCCACCATGTGTGCAAGGCCGGATTCCCCACAAGGCCAACCATGGCCCGGCCCCTGGGGCGGCAGGGAGTAGAAGGGCAGCAGGGAGCAGAGGGGCAGCAGGGAGCAGAGGGGCAGCAGGGAGCAGAGGGGGCGGCAGGGAGCAGAGGGGGCGGCAGGGAGCAGAGGGGCGGCAGGGAGTAGAGGGGCGGCAGGGAGTAGAGGGGCGGCAGGCAAGCAGAGCTAAATGTACAGCGGGGCAGCCGCTGCTGGTTTTGTACAAGTGATCCCGGTGAAGTCGCCGAGATCACTTGTATGCAGGTCCGCCATTCTCCATGGGGGGGATTTTGGCGGGTAGGGGGGCACATTGAGGAACCTGGATGTGCGGCGAGGTAAAACCCCCTTTGGGTACTCCATGGCTGCAGCGTAGGAAGGGTTTGCCCTCCATGACTACGTCCGAGCATTGGAGTGCGGTGATCTTTCCTGGCAGACAGGAAGCAGCCGGTCAATCCGCGTGGAGGAAACGATGGTACATACATGCGTAGGCGCCCCCAAGTCCCCCCGGGTCAGGCCGCCAAATCCAAATGTGAAGCATCCCCCCCGTCACAGGATATGCGCCTGAATAGGTCATAGCCAGGGCCCCGCAGGGACTGGACTGCAACAGCACACTGGGCCCCAGGAAGGGCCGAAGCACTGCTTTACCCCCACACGTGGTTCTCCTTCAGACACGGGTGGATTGTAGGGGGACACGGGTGGATTGTAGGGGGACACGGGTGGATTGTAGGGGGACACGGGTGGATTGTAGGGGGACAGGGGGGGATTGGAGGGGGAC
>NW_017309034.1:89377-90630 GCF_000935625.1 Nanorana parkeri
AGTCACCTGAAGGCAGCTGCATAACCCATGACCTGAGACCACACGAGCCTGTGTCCCGTCACGTGCCATAATGAAAACAACATTGCCCCCAAAATCCTCAGCAGGTAAATACGGAAAGATCCCGAAACAGAAGATCTGCCCGGAGGTGGCCCCCGACCTGGCACAGCTGCCAGCCACTGGCTGACTTTCAGGGGCAACGCCAGTTCCAGGACGCCGCTTCCGGAGTCAGCCCGCGGCGGCGCCAGGTAGGGGGCCACCCGGACAGACCTTCTCTTTCACCGGCACTGGCATCACCTTCCAGAGAGTCAGCCACAGCCAGGGACACAGCCGCTCTGACAGGTTCTCTTGACCTCTCGGTAAAAGTACGGTGTCTCGGAGGGCATGAGGGGTGAAGTGGGAGGTTCCAGGCACAGGGGCTCATGCGGATTGGGACACGGGGGGGGAGGGGTCACGGTGAAAATAGAATATTTCGGTTTTTACTTCTACGACCCTCACAATCCATTCACAGTACGGAGATATCTCCTGTCACTCCCCCTTGTACCCCCCCCCCAGCCTCCTCCTTGTACCCGGCCTCTACCTGCATAGCCCCAGGACCGAGCCTCGTGGCCTCCAGTCATTCCTTCACCAACACTATTCTAGTCTATGTGACCCGTCTCGCGTCACGTGGTCTGTCAGAGGACGCACGGGGGTGGGGGCCCTGATCTATATACATTGCGGCGGGGGGGGGGGGCTCGAGGCAGCGGGGGGGGGCAGCTCAGGGCCCCAGGCGTCGCTCCACCATGTCCCCCCCTCTCTGGTGCCTGACCTCCAGGTGTTTGTTTTGCACCTTCTCGAAGTGCTGGAGGAGCTCGCCGTAGTCGATGGTCACCGAGCCGTCCTCCGGGGAGACCGGGGCAGCGGCCTGGCTGTGCCTGCGGAGAGAGAAGAAGAGGCGTTTCCAGTACAATGCAACTCGCTGCTTCAGGGCCCCAATCGCATTGGCTGCGTGACGCATGCTGAGCGCTGTAAACGCATGGACGGACAGCAAATCAGTTACTGGCCGGATCGCCAAACTTCGCTGCTCGTGCGTCAGAGGCTCACCATTAGTACGCACCTTAAAATCCTTTTCTTAAAGGAGAACTATGAGGGGGGGAGGGGAGGGGGAGGGGCTTGTCACTCATAGGTCGGGGCGACGTGTAACAATGAGACTGTGACAGGTCGGCTCAGTAGATCGGGAGGTGAGGGAACACATGCCGGCGTTCGCTCACTTCTCT
>NW_017309034.1:90693-90896 GCF_000935625.1 Nanorana parkeri
GGACGGGGGAGGGTACAGCTGGCTCTGCCTCTAGATAGGAGGAGCCAGCTGTCACTCACGCAGCTGGGCGGATCCAGACATAATTGTCGGATTCATTTCCAATTTCCTTTATTTTCGTCTGGTGATCCTGCCAGCAACACACTTCCTGTCCTCGTGTGACAACGCTCATTCCCTGCACTGTATCTCTGGAGGAGCAGTGTTGC
>NW_017309034.1:95361-102925 GCF_000935625.1 Nanorana parkeri
TCTCTACCGTGACAGGGGAGGGGCTGGATTTCCCCCTCCCCGCTCCGATCCTCCAGCGCTGACTGGCGGAACGGACGGGGGAGGGTACAGCTGGCTCTGCCTCTAGATAGGAGGAGCCAGCTGTCACTCACGCAGCTGGGCGGATCCAGACATAATTGTCGGATTCATTTCCAATTTCCTTTATTTTCGTCTGGTGATCCTGCCAGCAACACACTTCCTGTCCTCGTGTGACAACGCTCATTCCCTGCACTGTATCTCTGGAGGAGCAGTGTTGCCTATGTGCGCATGAGCTGCGGGTTGGGGACGCATTGTAAGCGGTGTGACAGCAGTTGGAAGGCGCTGCTCTGCGGCAGCAGCATGAGGAGTCCGTACAGCGCGCGTATCAGATACGGGTGATTCTCCACATCCAGGAGCTGCAGCCGGAGGTCTGAGGGGAGAAGAGACAACACGTCTACCAACTGTAACCGAGAAGACGGGAGGAGAACGAGGAAGACGGGAGGAGAACGAGGAAGACGGGAGGAGAACGAGGAAGACGGGAGGAGAACGAGGAAGACGGGAGGAGAACGAGGAAGACGGGAGGAGAACGAGGAAGACGGGAGGAGAACGAGGAAGACGGGAGGAGAACGAGGAAGACGGGAGGAGAACGAGGAAGACGGGAGGAGAACGAGGAAGACGGGAGGAGAACGAGGAAGACGGGAGGAGAACGAGGAAGACGGGAGGAGAACGAGGAAGACGGGAGGAGAACGAGGAAGACGGGAGGAGAACGAGGAAGACGGGAGGAGAACGAGGAAGACGGGAGGAGAACGAGGAAGACGGGAGGAGAACGAGGAAGACGGGAGGAGAACGAGGAAGACGGGAGGAGAACGAGGAAGACGGGAGGAGAACGAGGAAGACGGGAGGAGAACGAGGAAGACGGGAGGAGAACGAGGAAGACGGGAGGAGAACGAGGAAGACGGGAGGAGAACGAGGAAGACGGGAGGAGAACGAGGAAGACGGGAGGAGAACGAGGAAGACGGGAGGAGAACGAGGAAGACGGGAGGAGAACGAGGAAGACGGGAGGAGAACGAGGAAGACGGGAGGAGAACGAGGAAGACGGGAGGAGAACGAGGAAGACGGGAGGAGAACGAGGAAGACGGGAGGAGAACGAGGAAGACGGGAGGAGAACGAGGAAGACGGGAGGAGAACGAGGAAGACGGGAGGAGAACGAGGAAGACGGGAGGAGAACGAGGAAGACGGGAGGAGAACGAGGAAGACGGGAGGAGAACGAGGAAGACGGGAGGAGAACGAGGAAGACGGGAGGAGAACGAGGAAGACGGGAGGAGAACGAGGAAGACGGGAGGAGAACGAGGAAGACGGGAGGAGAACGAGGAAGACGGGAGGAGAACGAGGAAGACGGGAGGAGAACGAGGAAGACGGGAGGAGAACGAGGAAGACGGGAGGAGAACGAGGAAGACGGGAGGAGAACGAGGAAGACGGGAGGAGAACGAGGAAGACGGGAGGAGAACGAGGAAGACGGGAGGAGAACGAGGAAGACGGGAGGAGAACGAGGAAGACGGGAGGAGAACGAGGAAGACGGGAGGAGAACGAGGAAGACGGGAGGAGAACGAGGAAGACGGGAGGAGAACGAGGAAGACGGGAGGAGAACGAGGAAGACGGGAGGAGAACGAGGAAGACGGGAGGAGAACGAGGAAGACGGGAGGAGAACGAGGAAGACGGGAGGAGAACGAGGAAGACGGGAGGAGAACGAGGAAGACGGGAGGAGAACGAGGAAGACGGGAGGAGAACGAGGAAGACGGGAGGAGAACGAGGAAGACGGGAGGAGAACGAGGAAGACGGGAGGAGAACGAGGAAGACGGGAGGAGAACGAGGAAGACGGGAGGAGAACGAGGAAGACGGGAGGAGAACGAGGAAGACGGGAGGAGAACGAGGAAGACGGGAGGAGAACGAGGAAGACGGGAGGAGAACGAGGAAGACGGGAGGAGAACGAGGAAGACGGGAGGAGAACGAGGAAGACGGGAGGAGAACGAGGAAGACGGGAGGAGAACGAGGAAGACGGGAGGAGAACGAGGAAGACGGGAGGAGAACGAGGAAGACGGGAGGAGAACGAGGAAGACGGGAGGAGAACGAGGAAGACGGGAGGAGAACGAGGAAGACGGGAGGAGAACGAGGAAGACGGGAGGAGAACGAGGAAGACGGGAGGAGAACGAGGAAGACGGGAGGAGAACGAGGAAGACGGGAGGAGAACGAGGAAGACGGGAGGAGAACGAGGAAGACGGGAGGAGAACGAGGAAGACGGGAGGAGAACGAGGAAGACGGGAGGAGAACGAGGAAGACGGGAGGAGAACGAGGAAGACGGGAGGAGAACGAGGAAGACGGGAGGAGAACGAGGAAGACGGGAGGAGAACGAGGAAGACGGGAGGAGAACGAGGAAGACGGGAGGAGAACGAGGAAGACGGGAGGAGAACGAGGAAGACGGGAGGAGAACGAGGAAGACGGGAGGAGAACGAGGAAGACGGGAGGAGAACGAGGAAGACGGGAGGAGAACGAGGAAGACGGGAGGAGAACGAGGAAGACGGGAGGAGAACGAGGAAGACGGGAGGAGAACGAGGAAGACGGGAGGAGAACGAGGAAGACGGGAGGAGAACGAGGAAGACGGGAGGAGAACGAGGAAGACGGGAGGAGAACGAGGAAGACGGGAGGAGAACGAGGAAGACGGGAGGAGAACGAGGAAGACGGGAGGAGAACGAGGAAGACGGGAGGAGAACGAGGAAGACGGGAGGAGAACGAGGAAGACGGGAGGAGAACGAGGAAGACGGGAGGAGAACGAGGAAGACGGGAGGAGAACGAGGAAGACGGGAGGAGAACGAGGAAGACGGGAGGAGAACGAGGAAGACGGGAGGAGAACGAGGAAGACGGGAGGAGAACGAGGAAGACGGGAGGAGAACGAGGAAGACGGGAGGAGAACGAGGAAGACGGGAGGAGAACGAGGAAGACGGGAGGAGAACGAGGAAGACGGGAGGAGAACGAGGAAGACGGGAGGAGAACGAGGAAGACGGGAGGAGAACGAGGAAGACGGGAGGAGAACGAGGAAGACGGGAGGAGAACGAGGAAGACGGGAGGAGAACGAGGAAGACGGGAGGAGAACGAGGAAGACGGGAGGAGAACGAGGAAGACGGGAGGAGAACGAGGAAGACGGGAGGAGAACGAGGAAGACGGGAGGAGAACGAGGAAGACGGGAGGAGAACGAGGAAGACGGGAGGAGAACGAGGAAGACGGGAGGAGAACGAGGAAGACGGGAGGAGAACGAGGAAGACGGGAGGAGAACGAGGAAGACGGGAGGAGAACGAGGAAGACGGGAGGAGAACGAGGAAGACGGGAGGAGAACGAGGAAGACGGGAGGAGAACGAGGAAGACGGGAGGAGAACGAGGAAGACGGGAGGAGAACGAGGAAGACGGGAGGAGAACGAGGAAGACGGGAGGAGAACGAGGAAGACGGGAGGAGAACGAGGAAGACGGGAGGAGAACGAGGAAGACGGGAGGAGAACGAGGAAGACGGGAGGAGAACGAGGAAGACGGGAGGAGAACGAGGAAGACGGGAGGAGAACGAGGAAGACGGGAGGAGAACGAGGAAGACGGGAGGAGAACGAGGAAGACGGGAGGAGAACGAGGAAGACGGGAGGAGAACGAGGAAGACGGGAGGAGAACGAGGAAGACGGGAGGAGAACGAGGAAGACGGGAGGAGAACGAGGAAGACGGGAGGAGAACGAGGAAGACGGGAGGAGAACGAGGAAGACGGGAGGAGAACGAGGAAGACGGGAGGAGAACGAGGAAGACGGGAGGAGAACGAGGAAGACGGGAGGAGAACGAGGAAGACGGGAGGAGAACGAGGAAGACGGGAGGAGAACGAGGAAGACGGGAGGAGAACGAGGAAGACGGGAGGAGAACGAGGAAGACGGGAGGAGAACGAGGAAGACGGGAGGAGAACGAGGAAGACGGGAGGAGAACGAGGAAGACGGGAGGAGAACGAGGAAGACGGGAGGAGAACGAGGAAGACGGGAGGAGAACGAGGAAGACGGGAGGAGAACGAGGAAGACGGGAGGAGAACGAGGAAGACGGGAGGAGAACGAGGAAGACGGGAGGAGAACGAGGAAGACGGGAGGAGAACGAGGAAGACGGGAGGAGAACGAGGAAGACGGGAGGAGAACGAGGAAGACGGGAGGAGAACGAGGAAGACGGGAGGAGAACGAGGAAGACGGGAGGAGAACGAGGAAGACGGGAGGAGAACGAGGAAGACGGGAGGAGAACGAGGAAGACGGGAGGAGAACGAGGAAGACGGGAGGAGAACGAGGAAGACGGGAGGAGAACGAGGAAGACGGGAGGAGAACGAGGAAGACGGGAGGAGAACGAGGAAGACGGGAGGAGAACGAGGAAGACGGGAGGAGAACGAGGAAGACGGGAGGAGAACGAGGAAGACGGGAGGAGAACGAGGAAGACGGGAGGAGAACGAGGAAGACGGGAGGAGAACGAGGAAGACGGGAGGAGAACGAGGAAGACGGGAGGAGAACGAGGAAGACGGGAGGAGAACGAGGAAGACGGGAGGAGAACGAGGAAGACGGGAGGAGAACGAGGAAGACGGGAGGAGAACGAGGAAGACGGGAGGAGAACGAGGAAGACGGGAGGAGAACGAGGAAGACGGGAGGAGAACGAGGAAGACGGGAGGAGAACGAGGAAGACGGGAGGAGAACGAGGAAGACGGGAGGAGAACGAG
Organism: Nanorana parkeri; assembly: GCF_000935625.1. Classification (NCBI taxonomy): domain Eukaryota; kingdom Metazoa; phylum Chordata; class Amphibia; order Anura; family Dicroglossidae; genus Nanorana; species Nanorana parkeri. The sequence goes on from NW_017309034.1 coordinate 100,130, forward strand.
GAAGACGGGAGGAGAACGAGGAAGACGGGAGGAGAACGAGGAAGACGGGAGGAGAACGAGGAAGACGGGAGGAGAACGAGGAAGACGGGAGGAGAACGAGGAAGACGGGAGGAGAACGAGGAAGACGGGAGGAGAACGAGGAAGACGGGAGGAGAACGAGGAAGACGGGAGGAGAACGAGGAAGACGGGAGGAGAACGAGGAAGACGGGAGGAGAACGAGGAAGACGGGAGGAGAACGAGGAAGACGGGAGGAGAACGAGGAAGACGGGAGGAGAACGAGGAAGACGGGAGGAGAACGAGGAAGACGGGAGGAGAACGAGGAAGACGGGAGGAGAACGAGGAAGACGGGAGGAGAACGAGGAAGACGGGAGGAGAACGAGGAAGACGGGAGGAGAACGAGGAAGACGGGAGGAGAACGAGGAAGACGGGAGGAGAACGAGGAAGACGGGAGGAGAACGAGGAAGACGGGAGGAGAACGAGGAAGACGGGAGGAGAACGAGGAAGACGGGAGGAGAACGAGGAAGACGGGAGGAGAACGAGGAAGACGGGAGGAGAACGAGGAAGACGGGAGGAGAACGAGGAAGACGGGAGGAGAACGAGGAAGACGGGAGGAGAACGAGGAAGACGGGAGGAGAACGAGGAAGACGGGAGGAGAACGAGGAAGACGGGAGGAGAACGAGGAAGACGGGAGGAGAACGAGGAAGACGGGAGGAGAACGAGGAAGACGGGAGGAGAACGAGGAAGACGGGAGGAGAACGAGGAAGACGGGAGGAGAACGAGGAAGACGGGAGGAGAACGAGGAAGACGGGAGGAGAACGAGGAAGACGGGAGGAGAACGAGGAAGACGGGAGGAGAACGAGGAAGACGGGAGGAGAACGAGGAAGACGGGAGGAGAACGAGGAAGACGGGAGGAGAACGAGGAAGACGGGAGGAGAACGAGGAAGACGGGAGGAGAACGAGGAAGACGGGAGGAGAACGAGGAAGACGGGAGGAGAACGAGGAAGACGGGAGGAGAACGAGGAAGACGGGAGGAGAACGAGGAAGACGGGAGGAGAACGAGGAAGACGGGAGGAGAACGAGGAAGACGGGAGGAGAACGAGGAAGACGGGAGGAGAACGAGGAAGACGGGAGGAGAACGAGGAAGACGGGAGGAGAACGAGGAAGACGGGAGGAGAACGAGGAAGACGGGAGGAGAACGAGGAAGACGGGAGGAGAACGAGGAAGACGGGAGGAGAACGAGGAAGACGGGAGGAGAACGAGGAAGACGGGAGGAGAACGAGGAAGACGGGAGGAGAACGAGGAAGACGGGAGGAGAACGAGGAAGACGGGAGGAGAACGAGGAAGACGGGAGGAGAACGAGGAAGACGGGAGGAGAACGAGGAAGACGGGAGGAGAACGAGGAAGACGGGAGGAGAACGAGGAAGACGGGAGGAGAACGAGGAAGACGGGAGGAGAACGAGGAAGACGGGAGGAGAACGAGGAAGACGGGAGGAGAACGAGGAAGACGGGAGGAGAACGAGGAAGACGGGAGGAGAACGAGGAAGACGGGAGGAGAACGAGGAAGACGGGAGGAGAACGAGGAAGACGGGAGGAGAACGAGGAAGACGGGAGGAGAACGAGGAAGACGGGAGGAGAACGAGGAAGACGGGAGGAGAACGAGGAAGACGGGAGGAGAACGAGGAAGACGGGAGGAGAACGAGGAAGACGGGAGGAGAACGAGGAAGACGGGAGGAGAACGAGGAAGACGGGAGGAGAACGAGGAAGACGGGAGGAGAACGAGGAAGACGGGAGGAGAACGAGGAAGACGGGAGGAGAACGAGGAAGACGGGAGGAGAACGAGGAAGACGGGAGGAGAACGAGGAAGACGGGAGGAGAACGAGGAAGACGGGGGGAGAACGAGGAGACGAGGAGAGCGAGGAGGACGAGGAAGACGGGGAGGACGAGGAGAGCGAGGAGGACAAAGAGAACGGAACCGGCAACATCCCAACAATGACTTCAGAAAAATATGAACGGCGGTCATGTTTCCGGGAACGTGTCCCCGCTATGCTCCCCCCTCCCCCTCCTCAGCACTCTCCCATACTACACGCCACGGGTGACCTGACATGTTCTCTGCACACTGATTCCTCTCTGTAGGAGCGCGCAGCCACCCGATCATTTCTGCTCCAATTCCCAACTAACATGCTGGAAGCCGTGTGCTATTAGGACACGTGTGAGGGGAAGAGCTCATACAATGCGGACTCAGAGACCCCACCATAGAGATACACAGACCCGGGGTCAGAGAGCCCACCATAGAGATACACAGACCCGGGGTCAGAGAGCCCACCATAGAGACACACAGACCCGGGGTCAGAGAGCCCACCATAGAGACACAGACCCGGGGTCAGAGACCCCACCATAGAGACACACAGACCCGGGGTCAGAGACCCCACCATAGAGACACACAGACCCGGGGTCAGGGGGTCAGGGAGTGAAGCATGATGGGACATTACTCACATGTGAATATCGGGCACTCGATCAGCTGCACCAACTTGTCCACTTCGATCAGGAAATCCACCGTCACCTCCAAGTCACCACTGAGCGCCGATGTCAGGGAAGAACAGTGCTCCGCCTCCTCCACACACACCACACAAGAGTGCTCCGCCTCCTCCACACACACCACACAAGAGTGCTCCGCCTCCTCCACACACACACCACACAAGAGTGCTCCGCCTCCTCCACACACACACCACACAAGAGTGCTCCGCCTCCTCCACACACACACCACACAAGAGTGCTCCGCCTCCTCCACACACACAC
>NW_017309034.1:104039-104589 GCF_000935625.1 Nanorana parkeri
CCCACCATAGAGATACACAGACCCGGGGTCAGAGAGCCCACCATAGAGATACACAGACCCGGGGTCAGAGAGCCCACCATAGAGACACACAGACCCGGGGTCAGAGAGCCCACCATAGAGACACAGACCCGGTGTCAGAGACCCCACCATAGAGACACACAGACCCGGGGTCAGAGACCCCACCATAGAGACACACAGACCCGGGGTCAGGGGGTCAGGGAGTGAAGCATGATGGGACATTACTCACATGTGAATATCGGGCACTCGATCAGCTGCACCAACTTGTCCACTTCGATCAGGAAATCCACCGTCACCTCCAAGTCACCACTGAGCGCCGATGTCAGGGAAGAACAGTGCTCCGCCTCCTCCACACACACCACACAAGAGTGCTCCGCCTCCTCCACACACACCACACAAGAGTGCTCCGCCTCCTCCACACACACACCACACAAGAGTGCTCCGCCTCCTCCACACACACACCACACAAGAGTGCTCCGCCTCCTCCACACACACACCACACAAGAGTGCTCCGCCTCCTCCACACACACAC
>NW_017309034.1:104692-105470 GCF_000935625.1 Nanorana parkeri
TGAGGTGGTACGCGTGCTTGTAGTTCTGAGTGAGGAAACACAGGGACACGGTGGCCACGGGGCTGTGACACCAGGAGCGGTACAGACAGCAGAACAGATCACAGCTCTCCTGTAACAGGAAGTCAGAAGGAACATTGTTACATTGTATCTACACATAGAGGGAGGAGCTTCAATCTGCAGGTCACTTAAAGTGACAGTAACCTCCGGAGATCCATCCTAAATATCCCTCCGAGTCCCCGAACTCCGAGCAACAATGTATCTTATTTGTGTCACTCGGCTCCTCCAATCATCTCTGACACTGTCCTTCCCTCTGGAGGGTGACTACGTCTGTTCCCCATGGTCCCTGTGTGTGTCGTAGTCACCGCTCCAAGCTCCGCCCCCCCGGATGGACTACAATCTCAGGATGCACCCTGCGGACCCCATACATACCCACCCCCGCACCCTGCAAGGCCCCACGCATACCCACCCCTGCACCCTGCGGGCCCCATACATACCCGCACCCTGCGGGCCCCATACATACCCGCACCCTGCGGACCCCATACATACCCACCCCCGCAACCTGTGGGCCCCATACAAGACCAACCCATTTTACTCGGGGGTTAAGGAGGTCAGCAGGATGCTGTTGAGATTGTGCACCATGGTGGAGGCGAACTTCAGGTCCTCCTCCCGCAGCAAGATGTCCGCCATGGAGTGGAAAATGTTCTCGGCGTTCAGCAGGAGGCAGAGCTGTCTGGGGGGGGACGAGAGCGTCAGTCAGTGAACCCCATTTACCCCCCCC
>NW_017309034.1:106758-106958 GCF_000935625.1 Nanorana parkeri
GCACCCTGCGGGCCCCATACATACCCGCACCCTGCGGGCCCCATACATACCCGCACCCTGCGGACCCCATACGTACCCACCCCCGCACCCTGTGGGCCCCATACATACCCGCACCCTGCGGGCCCCATACATACCCGCACCCTGCGGGCCCCATACATACCTGCACCCTGCGGCCCCCATACAAACCCACCCCAGCACCC
>NW_017309034.1:107154-107704 GCF_000935625.1 Nanorana parkeri
TCCCCGGGGGGGGGTGTCACGTGACCGCAGCGTACCGGCGTCTGGAGGTCTTTCAGCTGACTGCGGAGCTGGAAGAGTTCAGAGGAGGTCAGCAGGATGCTGTTGAGATTGTGCACCATGGTGGAGGCGAACTTCAGGTCCTCCTCCCGCAGCAAGATGTCCGCCATGGAGTGGAAAATGTTCTCGGCGTTCAGCAGGAGGCAGAGCTGTGTGGGGGGGGAGAAGTAATTGCCCCGTGCACCCACCTGATGATGAAGGCCCCTCTGGTCTCCAGCAGCCTCCGCTCACTACTGAACCTCTTCAGCAGGTTGACCATGAAGCGATGGAAGTAGGAGTTCATGGTGGGAGTGGACGGCGAGCTCTCCACACCGCGGCCACCTGAAGGAGAAGAGATCCCGTTATACCGGCCCAACAGAACCCAAACCGATCATCGTTTCCCCATCTCTCTCTCTCTCTGGAATCATCGGCACTGAAATCTCACACAGCCTGGATCCCAACTCATCCGGGGGGCAGGTTTCAGCGCGTCCCCCATTGTCCTCCTACTATAACC